>NC_053026.1:81565938-81691734 GCF_003073215.2 Triticum urartu
CTCGTGCAGGAGGCGGCATGTACAACGCTAGGCAGCTCTGGTTTCAGTTTTATTGACAGGATGTATTTTAGGTCAATTTCCCCTAATGTATGATAACAGAGTAATTGCAAATTGTTAGAAACTTTAGCAGTGTGCATTCTTTGTAATAATTTATTCCATTTTTGTCTAGTATTGATGACCCAAAATGGGGAATTTGGTTCCATTTAGAAGGCAGAGATTCTATTGTTAGAAACATGTACCAGTCAGACATATCATTTGGGACTCTGGTATCTCTTATTAGGAGTGAGGGTTGTTGCTCTGATGATTATATGTACTATGTTAGTGATGCTCATAAAGGGATAGAAGGCTTAGAGAAAATATCTTCTGAAGATGATGTGCAGCAGATGTTGCTCCACTCTCTAAATGAAAAGAGTGTGAACATAAGAGTTGTGAGAGCAAATGAGTTGTGTAATGCAGATGAAAACAAAGATTATTATTTTGTTGATCATTGCATTAACACCCAACAAAGTTGCACTAAGTTGGTGGATATAAGCATGGACAGAAAGGAAGAGCTTAAGAAAAGTATTCTTCAGAGAGAAGCTGACCTCAATCATTTTGAAGGTGACACTGATGTATCAGAATTTCTGTCTGATTCAGATGGCAACAGTGTAGAACTGCAAGCAGTTTCTTCATCTGATGATGAAGATAGACCAATGTCACAGAAACTAAAGCCAGTGAGAAATCCTGGTCCAACAATTAGATCACACAATGAGGCTAAGAAAATGGAAAAACCAGATTGGTTGCCTGAAGCTGATGAAGAATGTTTTCCTGGTGATTATGGCATTAGTGATGAAGAAGATGAGCCTGGAGGATCCTATAAACTACCAAAGTGGTAGGAAGAGAAGGAATATGAAGTTGAAGGAAAAGGTATGGTTCAATCCCAAACTACCAAACCCAGAAGAACAGTTTTGTAAGGGATTGTGCTTCACCAGTGTTTATGAGTACAGAGATGCACTTAGGGATTTTCACATTAGGACATTGAGGAACTTTCAATACCATAGAAATGCCCCGGATAGGATTATTGTTTGGTGCTCAGAGAGAGCACAAGGATGTGATTTTTATATCACTGCCTCTAAAATAGCTCATGAGAAAACTTTCTGCATCAAGAAGTGTGATATTGTGCACACTTGTGGAGCATGTGCAGAGTCCACAAAGGTTACTACAAAGTGGTTGTCCAGATCAGTACAGGAATCATTGAGAGAAGGCATTAGATCTCCTGTGGATGCATTAATTAAAAAGACAAAGACCAAGTTTTCAGTGGATGTGTCAAGGAGTGTGGCATATAGGGCAAGGAGGAAGGCTGTTGATGTGGTGCAAGGTGATCACAAGCAGTAGTATTTGAGGTTAAGAGATTATCTTCAAGCTGTTCTTGATACAAACCCTGGGAGCAAGTGTATAGTGACAACATTTGAAGATCCAGAAAACCCAGCACCTACTCCTAGATTCAAGTATCTTTTCTACTGTTTAGCAGCTTCAAAGGAAGGTTTCCTTAATGGTTGCAGACCATTTATAGGTATTTTTTGAAGATTTAACTGTTATTAATTAGTGGTTTCCTAGTAGTTCAATGTTGTAGCTAATTTGTCACTTAATCCAGGTCTTGATGGATGCTTCATCAAGTTAACCACTGGACAACAAATGCTTGCAGCCACAGGAAGGGATGGCAACAACAACATCTACCCCATAGCTTTTGGTGTGGTTGACAAGGAAGATGGAGAGAGTTGGACTTGGTTTTTAACTCAGTTGAGATGTTGCATTGGTAGTGGCAACAAGTTTGGAACATACACCATCATATCTGACAGGCAAAAGGTTAGTGTCTTATGCACAAATATGTTTGATCAATGTGGTTTTAGTACATGTTGGAATTATTTAAGTTTGATCATGTGCATTACTAATTTGTTAATGTACAGGGCTTGCTTAAGGCAATAAATGAGGTATTCCCTGATTCACCTCAAAGGTACTGTCTTAGGCACATATATGCAAATTTCCAAGCAGCTGGATTTAGAGGGCAGGAACTAAAGAAATGTGTGGACCAGGCTAGCTACTCCTACACAAAACATGGTCATGAATTAGGGATGGTAGATTTGAAAGCACAGTGTGAGGATGCTTGGAAATGTCTCAAAAAGATTGATGCTCCTGCTTGGGCTAGGTTTGCTATGGATCATACATGCAAAACAGATCTAGTGGTGAACAACCTGAGTGAAGTGTTCAACAAGATGATACTGAATGTTAGGGCTAAGCCTATAAGAAGAATGATTGAAGGGATTAGGACCAAGCAGATGATCAAGAGGCAGCAGACTAGAGAGAAGTTACAGATTAGCAGGTGGACAATCACACCCAACTATGCAGAGATTTTAGAAGAGAACAAGAAATATGCCAAGTATTGCCAGGCTGATAGAGCAGGTCAAACAATATGGCAAGTTACCAGCAAAGAAAAACAATATTTTGTTGACATGGAAAAATATACCTGTGATTGCAAGAGATGGAACATGTCAGGATACCTTGCAGTCATGCCATATCTGCAATGACAAAGTAAAATTGCATCCTGAGGACTATGTTAGTGAATTTTTCAAGAAGACATTATATTTTGAGACATACAAAGAAATTATATACCCTGTCCCTGGTCCAAATTGTTGGCCTCAAACAAACACACCAGACATTGAGCCTCCTGTTTTTAAAGAAAAGGCAGGGAAAAAACAAACTACAAGGAGGAAAGGGGAGTTTGAAGTTCCAGGTCCAAGAGATAGTAGTAGATGGGGACTATAACATGTAGTAACTGTGGGCTAGAAGGACACAAGTATACAAGTTGCTAGAAGGCTCTGAGGCCTAAGCTTCAGATGAGGAAAAACAAACATCGGGTAATTACATGACTTACAAGTTTCCTTTTTCCATGGTATTTACCTCACTAAATGTGTTCTGGTTCTTGAATGCAGGAAAACAGGGCAGTTTATGCAGATACACCAGCTGCATCAGCTCAAGGCCATGCTACAACTGGAAGAAGAGACAATCCTACCATATCAGTCCCTGATGCAAACAGCAAATAGAGCATCACATTCTGCTCCAGGCCCTTCTACATCAGCACCGGCCCCTGTTGGTACATCCAGAAGGGGCAGGCCTGCAGGTAGAGGGAGAAATACTGGTTTCAGTGCACCAAGATCTGCCACAACTTCTGCACAAGATTTGGCAGGGACCAAAAGGAAGAGCTATCCAAGCTCCAAATTGAAGGGATACTTCTATGCAAGTGGTAACTAATGGTAAGTCTGAACTTAGTTTCTGAACTTTTCTGAAGTTAGTTTCTACACTTGTCTAAACTTGTCTGAAACTGAACTACACGTAGTTTATCTAAGATGGGCCTGCTGCCCTGTTATGCTTTATTAATTTGGGCCTGGTACTGGGCTCGGTTTTTGGATCTCTCTTCCCCCCCTCCCAAGCCTGCCATTTTGTCTACAAAAGACGCAGCGATCGTACAACCTCTTTCCCCTAACCCAAAACCTAGCCGCCGCGGAAGCACGCGGACCCTAGTTCAGCCAGAGATGGATCCAGCATTAGGAGAGGTAGTGGATGACCATGAGGAGGTTGATAGGGCTGCTGCGAGGGCCAATCGCAGAGCGCACGCGCTGGAGCGACGGCGGAGGCTGGCTGCCAGGATTATGGCAGAACGCAACACCAACGATGTCAAGCAGTTCAATGAGGCGTTCCCAGAAGGAACGCACATCACGGATGACCTTGTCATCTGGTGGGAAAGAGACAGGGCAAGCTTCCATCGATTCCAATTAACAAGGACTCGGTGGACTAGGATGTTGGCTACGTTCGAAGGAAGAGAGGATTAGTTTTCTGTTTATGTATGTCTCTGAACTTATTTCATCCTTTATACTACATTTGCCTGCACTTATTGCTGTTACTTCTGAATGTTCAGAGCGGCGTCATCTTCGTCGTCTGTAGAGTGAGAGAGCATGCAACAATGGAGATGGAGCAACAAATTATGTCATCTTCGTCGTCTGTATTAGTACTATGTTTGCTTAAATCAGCTCGAACTATTTATGTTTTATGCGTTTTAATGTGTGGTACTGAATATTCCATCTCTGTCTATGTCTGAATCTGGTTAAGGATTATGCTATCTAAGCCTTGCTGAATGTTTCTAAATGTGGTTTAAGTTTATGAATCAGGTTTACGTTCATGAATGTCTGTAAATACTTGAGAAATCTTTTTTTGCGTTTGGTTACATTCCAACCTAACTTTCACTTTCCCAATGAGAAATGGCAGCAAATTATCACAAGTTTTTCAACACACTGAAACTGTGAGCATTAACTACAACACATCTACCACCTGTACAGACTAGTAAAATCTCACCACTCCTCACTATTACTACTCCACTACCACACAACACCTCCCCCCACTTAACTCCACATAACTACTACTCCAACACCTATCCACCTCACTTCTGCCGCACCCACAACTACTCCTCCTCTCCCTAGCTCCAACCATGGTTGGTTCTTCCTCTTCCCCTTCCCTAGACCCATGGCTAAACCCATTCCCAATTGGCAAGGGATGGGTTGCCATGCTTCTTGGTTCAGCACACGGCGACCAAGAACTCTTCCTCGACTACATGAAGGTCGCCATGAGGTACACCAGTGTTATTGGGCTGGTAAATGCAGCAGAGGAAGTGAGGAAGAAGGCGACTAGCGAGGAGAAGCAGCGCGTGGAGCAGCGCTATGGAAACCCAGGTAAGGTGGTCATGACCATCAACATTCTCCTATGGGCAATGGAGGAGGCCGACTCCGGTGATGCTGGGCAGAGGGAGCGGTGGGCAGACCACCGCTATGTCGCTCCAGCACAAGCTACATCAAATGCAAACGCAGCAGAGGTGCACGAAGACGACGACGACCTATAGATCGTTGCACACCCAGCTGTGCAGGCTTGCCGCCGTCCTCCTCCCATCATCGTCATCGATGAAGACGAAGAGGAAGAGAAGGTGGAGGTGCAACCAAATCCCATCCAACTGAAGCAAGAGGTACGACGATCTGGACGCTTAGCAGGACAGACAACTAAGTGAATCTAAAACTATAAGTTTCAGATTCAGTTTCGTCAGTAGTTGAACTACCTATGTCAATTTCGTCAATTGAACTACCTATGTCAGTTTCGTCAGTGTCAGTGATCTTTAGTGTTAGCAAGTATTGTGTTATCTATGTAATGCTACCTATGGTGCCTCCTATGTGAACTACCTACCTTTCTTCAGTGTTACCAAGTTTGTACAATCTGTGAAATGTTACAACTAACTTCTCAGGACCATATTACAGGTAGGGGATGCAACCACTTAGGATAAAAAAAGACAGATAGAAACTTCAGCAGGCTTAGATAATAAGGTTCTTAACTTAGCATCAGGGCATTAAACATAACATCATCTTAGAGCATTACAGATCAGGGCCATAACAGCACCCCACACCACAACCAAAATGATTTGAAACCATAGAAAGTTCTTAGGCTTAGGCAGTTCATAGCTAATATTAGTACTGAGATGCATATTTGCATCAGATGAGATGCATATTTGCATCAGACTCCTTCATTGCTAGGCCAGTTATATATATAGGCCTCATATTTACTTACCAACCATGGCTAAAAACATCACTCCTCCATGACAACTTCTTTGATCTTGTCCAGCTTTTCCTTGCACCCATGACCAGCCTTCAGTAGCTCAGAAATGACATGCTCCAGCTTCTTCTCTTCTTTAAGGAGGTCTCTCTCCACTTGTATCTCCTTCATGGCCTTCCTGGTGTTTTGAATGATATCATCTTGACTCTGCAGGATGCACCTCTGTTCTTTCTTCAGCTTAAGCTTCTCCATTTCAACCTCAATCTTTGCATGCTCCTCAAGCTGATGCTTCTTCTGCTTAAGTTCATTGATTGCCTAGCTTGTGTAATCCATGTCATGGGATTTCTGCCCATCCTGGTAATCAAACAGTTTGGATACATCATCCACAAGCTGACTGTACTGATTAGCAAGAGAATCCAGCTCCTTCAGTTTCTCAACCTCTATCTCATGAGCCTCTTTGTCTTGGACTCTACCAAGGTTCTCCTCATGATACATATCCCGTAGCTTGGTTAAACACCTTTGCAGAATTACTGGCCAAGGGGCATCTACCAACTCCAGAACACCACAGTTCACACCATCCTGAAAATGCAGTGAAATATTAATGCTAACTAAATCAAGTGAAATTGAGTTAAAGAATTCATACATACATATCAATGTTTGTCTGAATGCAGTAACAAACAAATTCAGTTAGACCAATTTTAGGTGCTGCCTAGATTCAAAGAACACCACACCAGCCCTGTACTTCAGTTTTCAGTTAACAGATACTGAAACAACAAGAATATCAATGTTGTTTGCACTATGTACCACCAAATAAAGCTACACATGGACATCACTATTGTTTGCTCTTACCGTAGTAGCATATCCAATGAATCTCCTTCCAGTGTCAGGTCCTTCAAATGCCACAAACCTGCCGGGTCTCTGCCTGTGCAAGATGCACTTACGATCAGATTCAACCACAAGCCCACAGAAACTTGGATCTATCACCGTGTCAGGAGTTTGGTGCAGTACCAATCCCATATATATCAGCCACAACACCTCACACATAAGAACTACATGGAAGAAATCAGAGCAAGAGGATCTTCAAACCCTAACCCTAGCATAAAAGAGAACACAGTGAGCTAACTTACAAAATACTCCATTTGCATGTTGTTATACTCGTTCATGTACTCGTCATCGTCGGCGGCGGATGTCTCATTGTTGTTGGGCCAGGAAGGCATCCTCGCGCCGCCGCGTCGCAGTCGCCGGAGGTGAGAAACAGAGGAAGAAGAGAGCTCAGGGAGAGGAGTGAGTGAGAGTGAGTGTCGGTCGGCCGGTCGTTTTGACCTGGCCCCTGGCTGGTTCCGATCGAGCCGGGCCACTAACGGCCGCGAGTGGGGCACCGTTAGCCGTTAGGGCCGCCATCCGCCTGCCATGTGGGCCATCCCTGTTAGTTAAGCGGATAGAACGGCTAAATCGACGATCAACACGACTTGGTAGTTTTTTGTCACAAAATTTGAAATTTTCGGTAGTTATCAGTCACTTTTTTGGAAGTGGTAGTTCTGTGGGACAGTAACCTCTATTGTGATAGTTTTTTGTCAAATACTCAAAATTAAGGGGTTCATAGACACAGTTACAAAAAATGTTGTGATCGATATCAAAGCATAACCTAGCTAAACTCTGGGCTACCTTGGACAATGGCCAAACTCCGCTCCACCTTTTCCTTGTTGAAGTGATTTGTTAGTAATTCAAGAGTTGAGCACCTTCTTTGGGTGTTTTTTTGGTTTTGATCTCAAAACTAGATGGTTATTGGAGGAACACATTTTTTAACTCCTTTAAGCTCAATATGGTGGCAGTGGTGTATACAGAGAAAACAGAAGTGCGGCATCAATCTATTAGAAGGGTATAGATATGGTAAAATTATGCACAAAGAGTAATAAAGATCTTACATATGGAAAGAGGAGAAATATATTGTACTTCTGGTAAAAAAACTGATGTTGTTCAGTAGATAAAACTATATACATGGAAAGTAACTGGTAGAATTGAATGTGCAACGGTAGGGCCTATAATTTGCTAAAGGCCATAGAGAAGTTACCAGGGTTTTCACAGTAGAATATCACTTAATATATCTTACATGCAGCAAACATCATATTTTATTACGAACCATATGCAAAATGCAACATTAGCCATATTCAAAAAACTTGTGGAAATATGAATCGCACATACTTCTACGAAGGCACAACAGTGAACAGGTCATATAATAAATGTTTTCCTGTGTGCTGCTTTTATGAACAGTGGGCAAACAGGTAGGAATGTCCATTTGAAACGAGATGGCAAAACTATACAGGTTTAGATAATCATCATATAAATGTTGCTATCTTAGGACTTAATTAGGAATATGAAGTATATATGGTCTAGTGCATAGATATTTTTGAAGATGTTTACACAGATGGAGTTGTACATATTTAAGGATAGCTTCCTTGAACTTTGGATCTACTGAAGCCATCAGTTTATTTGCAGATATATTTTCAAGCTGATAGTTGGACAGTGAGCATTACATATGATATATTTTTAAAATGGGCAAATATGCTAGCAATGGTAATTATTTAGCATGGCGCAGATAATATTTTATCTTCATAGGGTAGGGGCCAATCAAGTATAGTAATTGTTCTCTCCGGTTAGTATGAGACCAAGAAACAAATATACGATCGGTACATATCAGAACTACTAAGAGTGGAAAAGACAAAAGCTAGGAATGTGTAGTATTTCTGTTCCATCCGTAGGAAAGAAACTAAATGAGAACAGAATAGTACTCTTCTCTTATCAGACAAATGGAGATCAGGATTGGTTAATTATAGATCATGAATCTTACAGCATACAATGGTCATATACAAATGCACACTGCAACAAATTTCAGTTACACTGCGTTTGGATGTCTCAATTGGAGCCCAGGAAATGGATTTCATAATCATCTAGGTCAATACGGACGTTTGGCTGGACACTGAATCCGTATTGGAAATGAAAAAGCAATTCAAGCCCGTTTTCGCTTCCGTGAAAATCTCCCTCCCACGTTACGGAGGGGTGGCGCTCCGAATTGGCCCGAAATCGCTCGCTCCCGCAAAAGGTACCGCTTCAGCCCACGAAACAGAAACAAAAGGCAGCGAAGGGGAACGGGAGGGGCGAACTCGAGCGCTGACCTAGGTCATGGCGGCGGCGACCACAACGGCAACCGGCGGCGGCGCGGGTCTGTCCCTCCCCTCTTCCCCACAGCTTTTCCCGTCGCCCTGTGCTGCGCCCCGCCATGGAGGTCAACGGCGGCCCAGGACTGACGCGCCCCACCGTCGGCTCCGCCCTTCTAGCCACGTGTGGCCGTCGTCCTTGCCTATCGTTGCCTGGCTCAAACCCTCCCTTCTCCACGAGCTGCAGCTCCTTCTGTACAGCACTCCACCATTACGGATGTACCAGCTTCTCCTCTTTTTGTGCAGCCACAACACTGCTCCACCATGGATCCATGGCCATGACCTAGATCTTCTTGCCAAACCCCTCCATGGCTATGCAATTCCAAAGTTTGTCATCCAAACATGATTTGGTATTGAAATCTCAGAGGCATTTCAAGGGCCAATTCACTGGACAACCAAACAGGTGAATTCGTATTCGTGCCATTTCAGTTTCCTCATTGATTTGGAATTCAGACCAATACAATACGGAGCTCCCGAATGGAGACATCCAAACGAAGCGTTACAGGAAACTCACAGCAAAGGTTATTATTAGTTAGTGCAGAATTCAAGTAGCGCCACCTTTGCACACTCAAGTTTGGAGTATAAGCACGTGAATGCATTACTGTAGTATGTGTTTATGCCTGTAAAGTGCTTGTTATTACATGTACAAAAACATAAGAGCAGTAGCTTATCAAGTGATAAATTCTAATCAACGTATTATTTAGTAAGACTGAAAAGTGAATTAAGAATAATAAGTGAAATTTACTCAAGTGCTTAGAAACCAACTTGCAAGAAACTGAAGAATTGGGCACAATGTAACGCCCCAGATACACTTTCCATATTTGTATCCAACTCTTGCCGTTTCCGGCGCTAACTTATATTTATTTCTCGGGTTCGGGTCTTTGTCTCCGTGTGTTGTTTTCGTTTTCGTGCATCTCATATCATGTCATCTCGTGCATTGCATTTGCATACATGTTCATCTCATGCATCCGAGCATTTTCCCCGTTGTCCGTTTTGCATTCCGGCGCTTCGTTCTCCTCCGGTGGCCATTTCTAGCTTTCTTTCATGTGTGGGGTTCAAACATTTCCGGATTGGAGCGAGACTTGTCATGCGGCCTTGGTTTACTACCGGTAGACCGCCTGTCAAGTTTCGTACCATTTGGACTTCGTTTGATACTCCAACGGTTAACCGAGGGACCAAAAAGGCCTCGTGTGTGTTGCAGCCCAACACCCCTCCAATTTGGCCCAAAACCCACCAAACTCTGCTCCATGTCGTAGAGCGTTCGATTCACGATCGCGTGGCCGAAAACCGCACCACATTTGGACTCTCCTAGCTCCACTTATGCCTATATAAACCCCCCGTACAAATTCGGATCTTCTTCCCCGTCCAAACCCTAGTCTAAAAAAAACAGATCAACCCCCCCCCCACCGACGGACGTGTCCGGATCCGACCGGACAACGTCCGCCCGCCGCCGCCAGCCTACCCGCGCCCGCCACGTGGCACCTCCGCCGCCGCCACCGACAGCCCCGGCGCGGAGCCCGAGGCCGCATCGCCGCCGCCCGCCTCCTCCTTCGCCCGAGGCCGCCGGCCGCCCGCCGCCCGCATCGGCGCCGGCCGCCGCCGCCTCTCCTCGCCCCCGCACCGCCGGCCCCGCCGCCTCCTCGCCGCGCCGCCGCGGGACGCCGGCGCCGCCGACCGCCGCCGCGCCGGCCTCGCCCCGCCTCGCCGGCCTCCTCCCCAAGCTCCGGCTCCGGCGAGCTCCTCCGGCTACTACAGTAACTCGGGCGGTGCCTCGGTTTCCGTGCGCTGGATCTGGATCTGGGTTGACCCCCTCTCCCCCGAAACCCTAACTCCCAGATTTTTATGCATTCTTTGACTGCTTGTATCTCCGCAACCGTAGCTCTGTTTTGGGCATATGATATATCAAAATGTTCGTCTCGACGAGTACATCATTTCATTCCATTGCATCATTTTCATTTGAGCTCATCTTGATGCCCAAAATACTGTTAGAAGGAGGCTTCGTGAGTTAATTGTCAGATCTGCTAATTCATCTTAGACTTTTGTCATTTTTGCCATGATTATTGTGTGCATGCTATGCCTGTGAGTCCTTGATGTGTTTTGTTAAGCATTTTGTCTTCTTTCCAGAGGTGCAACCCATGCATTTTTAGGATGTGTGTGGTGACTCGTGCAAGCTCGCAAAGAGAGGCACCCGGTAAATCTGTTTTCAGGGACTTAGTTGTTTTCACTAAGTCTGGGATATTTTAGTTCATGATGCCATATGTTCAGCTTGTTTCCTAATGATCCGTGCCTCTTTTGAGGATGATCAGTAAGGGACTTTTGTTATTCATGTTATGCTCTATCCATCCATGTCTTTGTTTACATATGTGGAGTGCTCTCGGTTGACTCAATCGAGCTCTACTTTTGCTTCGTGGTGAATCTGAGCAGATCGTCAACTCGTTTGCGATTTTGCCGGCGTTGTTGTAGTTGATCCGTGCATGCTATGCCATTGTTATTGCCATGTCTAGCTTGTATTTTGTGCCTTCTTAATGTATGTATGCCTTCCTTGCCATGACTTGCACCGTAGTGAGTGCATCGAGCTCGTTTACATGCCTTCGTGAGTTATATTTCAGCATGTCTCAGTTTTCACTAAGTCTGAAAACTGATTGTGTTTTAGCTATGTTCGTGTGCCCGTTAATATATTTTGTGATCCCTTTTGACCCCAGGTCACTTTGGGACTTTTGTTAAGATTGTTGAGTAGCTCCATGCCATGTGCTTACTTGTCATGTTCAGGTCATGTATCATATTGTTTTGCTTCTCCGAAGAGAGCATCGTGATCTGAAATTTCAGACAAGTGTTAATTTCACTAAGTCTGGAATCTGTTTTGCATTTGCGTTTTTGCCATGCTTGTTTGAACCTCTTAATTGATGAATTGGCCGTGGCTCAGTGCTAGTCTTTTGTTAAGCATCTTGTGTGCATCCCTGCCATGTATTTTGTTGTCATGTTTGGTGGCTGTAGCATGTTCTTTTCGTTGCATTTAGATGCCTACTTGCTGTAAATCGCAGACCGGTGTCATATCGTAAAACGCTTGCCATTTCCAAACCGTAACTCCGATTCCAATGATCTTTATATCGTTTTCAAGCGATTTCATCCCCTCTATCCAGTGGCACCCTTGGAATTCCAAGTTGGGGCCAGGTTCATGCATTTCCTGTCATATCTTGCATTTTGCATCCCGCATCGCATCCCGCATAGCATACCATCATTTCATCATATTGCCTGGTCTTGCACGTGGTTGATTGTATCCTTGTTGCTTGTTTGTCTTGTTGGGTAGAGCTGGGAGACGAGTTCGCTACCGAGGAGCCCGTTGAGTTTGCTTGTGAGGATCCAGTCAACTTTGACAACTGTGCAGGCAAGATGATCATACCCTCGAAATCACTACTATCTTTGCTATGCTAGTTTGCTCGCTCTTGCTTTGCCAATGCTACGATGCCTACCTTTTGCTTGTCAACCAATTGCCATGTTGAACCTCTAACCCACCATGTCCTAGCAAACCGTTGATTGGCTATGTTACCGCTTTGCTCAACCCCTCTTATAGCGTTGCTAGTTGCAGGTGAAGATTGGAGGCCGTTCCTTGTTGGAACATTTATTTACTTGTTGGGATATCACTATATTGCTATGTTATCTTAATGCATCTATATACTTGGTAAAGGGTGGAAGGCTCGGCCTCTCGCCTAGTGTTTTGTTCCACTCTTGCCGCCCTAGTTTCCGTCATATCGGTGTTATGTTCCCGGATTTTGCGTTCCTTACGCGGTTGGGTTATAATGGGAACCCCTTGATAGTTCGCCTTGATTAAAGCTTTTCCAGCAATGCCCAACCTTGGTTTTACCATTTGTCACCTAGCCTTTTCTTTCCCTTGGGTTCTGCAGACTCAAGGGTCATCTTATTTTAACCCCCCCCCCCGGGCCAGTGCTCCTCTGAGTGTTGGTCCAAACCGTCAGCCGCCGGTGGCTACCAGGGGCAACTCTGGGCTGGCCTACCGGAAGTTTAGACAATCTGAGTGTGCCCTGAGAAAGAGATATGTGCAGCTCCTATCGGGATTTGTCGGCACATTCGGGCGGTGTTGCTGGTCTTGTTTTAACCTGTCGAATTGTCTTGTTGTACCGGGTTACCGAGTCTGATCGGTGTGTCTCGGGTGGAGGTCTTTTCCTTCGTTGACCGTGAGAGCTTGTTATGGGCTAAGTTGGGACCCCCCTGCAGGGATTGAACTTTCGAAAGCCATGCCCGCGGTTATGGGCAGATGGGAATTTGTTAATGTCCGGTTGTAGATAACTTAAACCTTAATTAATTAAAATGAATCAACTGAGTGTGTTGCCGTGATGGCCTCTTCTCGGCGGAGTCCGGGAAGTGGACACGGTGTTGGAGTTATGCTTGCGCAGGTTGTTCCTATAGTTTCTCGCTCGCGCTTTGCCTCCTCTTCTCGCTCCCTTTTGCGTATAAGATAGTCACCACATTTATGCTAGTCGCTTGCTGCAGCTCCACATATATTTGCCTTATCCATTCCTATGAGCTTAAATAGTTTTGATCGCGAGGGTGCGAGAGTGCTGAGTCCCTGTGGCTCACAGATACTACAATTCCAGATGCAGGTCCAGGTGTTTCTGCTCCGGTTGACGATTACGAGCTCAAGTGGGAGTCCGACGAGGACTCTCAGCGATACTACGTGTCTTTTCCGGATGATCAGTAGTGGTGCCTAGTTGGGGTTAGATTCAGGGCCTTGTCGCATGTTGGGCTTTTTTTCATTTTGGCGCCGTAGTCGGGCCATGAGTGTTTGTTTGATGGATGTTATTTATGAACTCTGATGTGACGTGGCGAGTGTAAGCCAACTATGTATCTCTCCCTTTTATTATGTATTACATGGGATGTTGTAATGATTACCCGACTTGCGACATTGCTTTCAATGCGGTTATGTCTCTAAGTCGTGCCTCGACACGTGGGAGCTATAGCCGCATCGAGGGTGTTACAAGTTGGTATCAGAGCCTTCCCCGACCTTAAGAGCCCCATTGCTTGATCATTTTTAGCAGCCGAGTTGTGTCTAGAAAAAAGTTTTGAGTCCTTAGGAATTATATATCGGAGAGCTTAGGAATTCTTTTTACTTCCCAGTCTCCTCATCGCTCTGGTAAGGCATCCTGACGTAGAGTTTTGACTCTTCTCTTCTCAAATTTCACAAAAAAAAATTAGGATCACGCGAGTATCTTGGTTTTGTTCCGATGGTTTTGTGACGAGAACATTGTTCTTGGTGCCTCCTGTCTTTAGGGGTTGTGGCAGTGTCCCGGGGAGTTGAGCTCCGAGGTGTTGTCGTCACAATTTTATCGTTGCAATTCTGGTATACTTGAGATTTGTGCGCGACATCAAAAATCTCCTTTATGCAGTTCGTTGGTGAGATAACCTCGACGCCACCCAGTACTGGGGCGGGAGTTCGGGAGTATCGCCATAACTTGTATAACGAATGCTTTTCGAAGGTTGAGGTAGATGGTTTCCGAAGTTTTCTTGGTTATGTGTTGAAGGATGGATACAGCTGGATGTAGGATTTGCTAGTTTGGGTGAGATATTATGCTTCCCCTGTATCCCCAACACCTGATTGCATAACCGGAAAATCTCAGGAATTTCATAGGTGGGAATTCAAGTAGCCTTAGGATATCTTTCCGACAGATGTATGATATGAAATTGGGGTTCGACGTCTAGTGGTTCGTCTATTCACGGTCGATTTTACAGTGATCTCGTTGTGTCTTAAAGAGTCCTTGGCTATGCTGACTCGGGGACGCTTCGTATGTCATGTGCACTGCCTTGTACATGATGGTGCTGTACGATCGAGCCCGTGTAGGTCCCACCACGAAAACTTCGGACGAAATTTCTATCATGTATTTGTTCCGGCTTATTCCGCAAGACAACCCTTGGTTTTATTTCGAGTTGTGGCATTCGTTTTGCTTCGACGTCATATGTTGATTCCATCCCTCGTTGTTGTACCCCTTCTACCTGATTCTTCGTGGCTTCGCAATTTAGGAATATGTGACCACTTCAAGAGAAATGCATTCGTTCATTTTGTTCGGATGTGAAGACTATATGTTGCAATTTTCATTCCGTTGGATTCAGCTTCAATATTTATCTGTCTATGTGCTAACGGTGGTCAACCTCTTCAGGATGGCTCCCGCTAAGAGCACCAGTCAGAACCAGAATCAAGATCCGCCACCGCCTCCACCTCCTCCAGAGGCATGGCAAGCTGTGATGGCCGCAACCAATGCAAACACTCAGCTGATCATGCAAATTCTCCAAGAGCACGATCAAGGCAGTCAAGGGAATCAAGGCAGCAATCAGAGTCACTTTGCTACACTCAACCAGTTCCTTACTAATGGGCCAAAGACTTTCAGCAATTGTGTTGAGGCAACCGATGCTGACGATTGGCTTGTGGATCTGTGTAAGCATTTCGAGTGCAGTAACGTCAGGCCTGAGGACTTTGTGAAGTTCGCTTCCTTCCAACTCAAAGATCAAGCTGCAGAATGGTTCCAGCAGTACAAGGATTCCAGAGGTGGACGTGTTATCACTTGGAATGATTTCCGTCGAGATTTCCGAGCTCATCACATTCCGCAGAGCGTGGTTGAAAGCAAGCGTGAGGAATTCCGCAATCTGAAGCAAGGCTCTTTGTCTGTTTGTGACTACAACAAATTGTTCCAGAAACTTGCCCGCTTTGCGAAGCAGGACGTGCCTGATGAGAAGAGCATGATATATCAGTTCAGGGGTGGTCTCAGAGAAGATATTCAGCTCGCTCTTGTTCTCTTTGAGCCCTTGAGATACGATGAGTTCTACAACATGGCACTGAAGCAAGAGGCTGCTCAGTTGAGGTGTGATGCTTCCAGGAAGCGAGTCAGAGATGTTACTCCTTCTTCCTCTACTCAAGTGGCCAAGCAGCAGAAGTTTTGGCTTCCTCCTCCTCCGTTCCGTCAGCCGTATCAGCAGAAGAGCAAAGGTGGCAGTGGTTCTTCCCACCCACCCAACCCAGGCTTTCAGAACAAGACTTCGTCTCAAGCTCAAAGATCGAGTACTCCGTATCACCGTCCGCTTTCAGAGGTCACGTGCAACAAGTGCCAACAGAAGGGTCACTATGCCAACAAGTGTTTCAACCAGAGGCGTCTTCCTCCTCCTCCTCCTGTCAGATCGGCAAGTACAGCTGTGGTCAAGCATAACCCCAAGTACGCCAAGGTCAACATGGTGAATGCAGCTCAGGCAGAGGACTCGTCAGACGTGATCATGGGTAACCTTCCTGTTAACGATGTTCCTGCAAAAGTTCTTTTTGACACGGGTGCATCGCATTGCTTTATTTCCAGACCTTTTGCATCTAAGCATGGGTGGTTTTCTCAAGTTATGCATAAGCCATTAGCAGTGGTCTCTCCGGGTAGATGCTTGCTTGCTAACTACGAAGTTCCGGATATTTCTATCATGATGGGTGATTTCAAGTTTCTGGCTTCTCCAATGATTCTTGGTAATTCTGACATTGATCTTATTCTTGGGATGGACTGGCTCTCTAAACACAAAGCTCAGCTTGATTGTGCAGCCAGGCAGATTCAACTGACTCATTCGTCTGAGGATGTAATTGTCTTTGCTGCTCGGGATAATACCATCCGGTTGTTTTCTCTCAATGAGAAGGGTGAATTGGATGCTATTTCGCAGATTCCGGTTGTTTGTGAGTATCAAGACGTTTTTCCAGAAGAACTATCAGGGATGCCTCTAAACCGGCCGGTTGAATTTGTTATTGAACTTGAGCCCGGTACGGAACCTGTGTGCAAACGTCCCTACAAGCTCGGCCCCGAAGAGTTGAAGGAGTTGAAGAAATAACTCGATGAGCAAGAAAGATTGGGTCTCATCCGGCCTAGTACTTCTCCGTGGGGTTGTGGTGTTCTTTTTGTGAAGAAGAAGGATGGATCGAGTCGACTTTGTGTTGATTACCGTCCAGTGAACAAGAAGACCATCAAGAACAAATACCCACTTCCCAACATCAATGAGCTGTTCGAACAACTCAAAGGTGCCCAAGTATTCTCCAAGCTTGATCTCCGTATGGGTTATCATCAGATTCGTATTCATGAGCAAGATATTCCCAAGACGGCGTTCAGAACAAGCTTTGGTTCATATGAATACACCGTCATGTCTTTTGGCCTCACCAACGCTCCTCCGACGTTCTCTCGCATGATGAACTTCATCTTCAACGCCTACACCAATGACTTCGTTTTGGTCTATCTCGACGACATTCTGGTTTTCTCGAAGAACAAGGAAGATCATGCCAAGCACTTGCGTTTGGTTCTTGACAAGCTCAGGGAACATCAGTTCTACGCCAAGTTCTCCAAGTGTGAATTTTGGCTCGATGAGATTCTTTATCTTGGTCATATCATCTCTGCCAAGGGCATTTTCGTGAATCCTGAGAAGGTGTCTGCAATTGTGAATTGGGAACCTCCTCAGAATGTGAAGCAACTCCGCAGTTTCCTCGGTCTCGCAAGCTATTGCAGAAGATTCGTTGAAAACTTTTCTAAGATCGCCAAGCCTCTCTCAAATCTTCTTCAGAAGCACGTCAAGTACGTTTGGTCTCCGGAGTGTGATATTGCTTTCAACACTTTGAAAGAGAAGTTGATCACTGCTCCAGTTCTGACTCCGCCTGATGAATCCAAGCCGTACGAGGTCTTTTGTGATGCCTCTCTCCAAGGTCTTGGCGCAGTTTTGATGCAAGAGAAGAAAGTTGTTGCTTATACATCTCGCCAGTTGAAGCCTAATGAGAAGAACTACCCCACTCATGATCTCGAGTTGGCGGCAGTTGTGCATGCTCTTTTGACTTGGAGACATCTTCTATTGGGAAGAAAAGTGGACATTTTCACTGATCACAAGAGTCTCAAGTACATCTTCACTCAGCCTAATCTCAACCTAAGGCAAACTCGATGGGTCGAAATGATTCAAGAGTATAATCCGAGTATTGAGTATACTCCAGGCAAGGCCAATGTGATTGCTGACGCTTTGAGCAGAAAGGCCTACTGCAACAGTCTGATTCTCAAGCCTTATCAACCCGAGCTTTGTGAAGCTTTCCGCAAACTTAATCTGCAAGTTGTTCCTCAAGGTTTCCTCGCCAACCTTCAAGTCTCTCCTACCCTAGAAGACCAGATTCGCCAAGCCCAGCTTCTTGATGCTATGGTGAAAAAGGTGAAGATTGGGATTGCCAAGAGTCAGTCCAAGTACAAGTGCTACCGCCTTGATGACAAGGACACTCTCTTCTTCGAGGATCGTATTGTTGTGCCCAAAGGTGAACTTCGTAAAGTGATCATGAACGAGGCTCACAATTCTCTCCTCTCAATCCACCCTGGGAGCATGAAGATGTATCAGGACCTTAAGCAAGCTTATTGGTGGACTCGAATGAAGCGCGAGATCGCTCAATTCGTGAATGAATGTGATGTCTGCAGAAGAGTGAAGGCAGAACACCAAAGGCCAGCTGGTCTCCTCCAACCTCTTGCCATTCCAGAATGGAAGTTTGACCACATTGAAATGGACTTCGTGACTGGGTTTCCAAAGTCCAAGTGTGGCAATGATGCTATATTTTTTGTCATCGACAAGCTCACCAAAGTGGCTCACTTTCTGTCTATCAAAGAGTCGATCACTGCAGCTCAATTGGCGGAACTCTATACCTCTCGCATTGTCTCTCTGCACGGTATTCCTCAAGTGATCTCTTCAGACCGTGGCAGCATCTTTACCTCGAAGTTTTGGGATTCTTTCCAGAAGGCCATGGGTACCAACATCCGCTTCAGCACTGCTTTCCATCCTCAAACGAGCGGTCAAGTCGAGCGTGTCAACCAAATTCTTGAAGATATGCTCAGGGCTTGTGTGATCTCCTTCGGCATGAAGTGGGAGGATTGTCTTCCTTATGCTGAATTCTCATATAACAACAGCTTTCAAGCAAGTTCGGGCAAGGCCCCCTTTGAAATTCTATATGGCAGGAAGTGCCGTACCCCTCTCAACTGGTCTGAAACCGGTGAACGTCAGCTGCTGAGTAATGACCTGATCACAGAGGCAGAAGAAATGTGCAAAGTCATTCGTGATAACCTCAAAGCAGCCCAATCCCGCCAGAAGAGCTACTATGATAGTAAGCACCGTGATTTGGGTTTCGAGATCGGAGATCATGTTTACCTCCGCGTCTCTCCCATGAAAGGTACTCGTCGCTTCGGTATCAAAGGGAAGCTTGCCCCTAGATACGTGGGACCTTTCAAGATTGTCAGCAAGAGAGGCGACCTCGCCTATCAACTTGAGCTTCCTTCAAACTTTGCAAATGTTCATGATGTGTTCCATGTCTCTCAGCTTCGAAAGTGCTTCAAGACTCCTGACCGCACCGTCAACTTCGAGGACATTGAGCTCCAAAAAGATCTCTCTTATCGTGAGCACCCACTTGCTATTCTTGAAGAGACTGAACGCAAGACTCGCAACAAGTCAATCAAATTTCTCAAAGTCAAGTGGTCTCACCATTCCGACCGTGAAGCTACCTGGGAACGCGAGGATCACCTCCGTTCTGAGTACCCGGAGTTCTTTCAGTCCTAGATCTCGGGACGAGATCTTTTCGTAGTGGAGTGTTGTAACGCCCCAGATACACTTTCCATATTTGTATCCAACTCTTGCCGTTTCCGGCGCTAACTTATATTTATTTCTCGGGTCGGGTCTTTGTCTCCGTGTGTTGTTTTCGTTTTCGTGCATCTCATATCATGTCATCTCGTGCATTGCATTTGCATACATGTTCATCTCATGCATCCGAGCATTTTCCCCGTTATCCGTTTTGCATTCCGGCGCTTCGTTCTCCTCCGGTGGCCATTTCTAGCTTTCTTTCATGTGTGGGGTTCAAACATTTCCGGATTGGAGCGAGACTTGTCATGCGGCCTTGGTTTACTACCGGTAGACCGCATGTCAAGTTTCGTACCATTTGGACTTCGTTTGATACTCCAACGGTTAACCGAGGGACCAAAAAGGCCTCGTGTGTGTTGCAGCCCAACACCCCTCCAATTTGGCCCAAAACCCACCAAACTCTGCTCCATGTCCTAGAGCGTTCGATCACGATCGCGTGGCCGAAAACCGCACCACATTTGGACTCTCCTAGCTCCACTTATGCCTATATAAACCCCCCGTACAAATTCGGATCTTCTTCCCCGTCCAAACCCTAGTCTAAGAAAAAAACAGATCAACCCCCCCCCCCCACCGACGGACGTGTCCGGATCTGACCGGACAACGTCCGCCCGCCGCCGCCAGCCTACCCGCGCCCGCCACGTGGCACCTCCGCCGCCGCCACCGACAGCCCCGGCGCGGAGCCCGAGGCCGCATCGCCGCCGCCCGCCTCCTCCTTCGCCCGAGGCCGCCGGCGCCGCCCCGCCGCCGCCCGCATCGGCGCCGGCCGCCGCCGCCTCTCCTCGCCCCCGCACCGCCGGCCCCGCCGCCTCCTCGCCGCGCCGCCGTGGGACGCCCCGCCGCCGGCGCCGCCGACCGCCGCCGCGCCGGCCTCGCCCCGCCTCGCCGGCCTCCTCCCCAAGCTCCGGGGGCGAGCTCCTCCGGCTGCTACAGTAACTCGGGCGGTGCCTCGGTTTCCGTGCGCTGGATCTGGATCTGGGTTGACCCCCTCTCCCCCGAAACCCTAACTCCCAGATTTTTATGCATTCTTTGACTGCTTGTATCTCCGCAACCGTAGCTTCGTTTTGGGCATATGATATATCAAAATGTTCGTCTCGACGAGTACATCATTTCATTCCATTGCATCAATTTTCATTTGAGCTTCATCTTGATGCCCAAAATACTGTTAGAAGGAGGCTTCGTGAGTTAATTGTCAGATCTGCTAATTCATCTTAGACTTTTGTCATTTTTGCCATGATTATTGTGTGCATGCTATGCCTGTGAGTCCTTGATGTGTTTTGTTAAGCATTTTGTCTTCTTTCCATAGGTGCAACCCATGCATTTTTAGGATGTGTGTGGTGACTCGTGCAAGCTCGCAAAGAGAGGCACCCGGTAAATCTGTTTTCAGGGACTTAGTTGTTTTCACTAAGTCTGGGATATTTTAGTTCATGATGCCATATGTTCAGCTTGTTTCCTAATGATCCGTGCCTCTTTTGAGGATGATCAGTAAGGGACTTTTGTTATTCAATGTTATGCTCTATCCATCCATGTCTTTGTTTACATATGTGGAGTGCTCTCGGTTGACTCAATCGAGCTCTACTTTTGCTTCGTGGTGAATCTGAGCAGATCGTCAACTCGTTTGCGATTTTGCCGGCGTTGTTGTAGTTGATCCGTGCATGCTATGCCATTGTTATTGCCATGTCTAGCTTGTATTTTGTGCCTTCTTAATGTATGTATGCCTTCCTTGCCATGACTTGCACCGTAGTGAGTGCATCGAGCTCGTTTACATGCCTTCGTGAGTTATATTTCAGCATGTCTCAGTTTTCACTAAGTCTGAAAACTGATTGTGTTTTAGCTATGTTCGTGTGCCCGTTAATATATTTTGTGATCCCTTTTGACCCCAGGTCACTTTGGGACTTTTGTTAAGATTGTTGAGTAGCTCCATGCCATGTGCTTACTTGTCATGTTCAGGTCATGTATCATATTGTTTTGCTTCTCCGAAGAGAGCATCGTGATCTGAAATTTCAGACAAGTGTTAATTTCACTAAGTCTGGAATCTGTTTTGCATTTGCGTTTTTGCCATGCTTGTTTGAACCTCTTAATTGATGAATTGGCCGTGGCTCAGTGCTAGTCTTTTGTTAAGCATCTTGTGTGCATCCCTGCCATGTATTTTGTTGTCATGTTTGGTGGCTGTAGCATGTTCTTTTCGTTGCATTTAGATGCCTACTTGCTGTAAATCGCAGACCGGTGTCATATCGTAAAACGCTTGCCATTTCCAAACCGTAACTCCGATTCCAATGATCTTTATATCGTTTTCAAGCGATTTCATCCCCTCTATCCAGTGGCACCCTTGGAATTCCAAGTTGGGGCCAGGTTCATGCATTTCCTGTCATATCTTGCATTTTGCATCCCGCATCGCATCCCGCATAGCATACCATCATTTCATCATATTGCCTGGTCTTGCACGTGGTTGATTGTATCCTTGTTGCTTGTTTGTCTTGTTGGGTAGAGCTGGGAGACGAGTTCGCTACCGAGGAGCCCGTTGAGTTTGCTTGTGAGGATCCAGTCAACTTTGACAACTGTGCAGGCAAGATGATCATACCCTCGAAATCACTACTATCTTTGCTATGCTAGTTTGCTCGCTCTTGCTTTGCCAATGCTACGATGCCTACCTTTTGCTTGTCAACCAATTGCCATGTTGAACCTCTAACCCACCATGTCCTAGCAAACCGTTGATTGGCTATGTTACCGCTTTGCTCAACCCCTCTTATAGCGTTGCTAGTTGCAGGTGAAGATTGGAGGCCGTTCCTTGTTGGAACATTTATTTACTTGTTGGGATATCATTATATTGCTATGTTATCTTAATGCATCTATATACTTGGTAAAGGGTGGAAGGCTCGGCCTCTCGCCTAGTGTTTTGTTCCACTCTTGCCGCCCTAGTTTCCGTCATATCGGTGTTATGTTCCCGGATTTTGCGTTCCTTACGCGGTTGGGTTATAATGGGAACCCCTTGATAGTTCGCCTTGATTAAAGCTTTTCCAGCAATGCCCAACCTTGGTTTTACCATTTGTCACCTAGCCTTTTCTTTCCCTTGGGTTCTGCAGACTCAAGGGTCATCTTATTTTAACCCCCCCCCCCGGGCCAGTGCTCCTCTGAGTGTTGGTCCAAACCGTCAGCCGCCGGTGGCTACCAGGGGCAACTCTGGGCTGGCCTACCGGAAGTTTAGACAATCTGAGTGTGCCCTGAGAAAGAGATATGTGCAGCTCCTATCGGGATTTGTCGGCACATTCGGGCGGTGTTGCTGGTCTTGTTTTAACCTGTCGAATTGTCTTGTTGTACCGGGTTACCGAGTCTGATCGGTGTGTCTCGGGTGGAGGTCTTTTCCTTCGTTGACCGTGAGAGCTTGTTATGGGCTAAGTTGGGACCCCCCTGCAGGGATTGAACTTTCGAAAGCCATGCCCGCGGTTATGGGCAGATGGGAATTTGTTAATGTCCGGTTGTAGATAACTTAAACCTTAATTAATTAAAATGAATCAACTGAGTGTGTTGCCGTGATGGCCTCTTCTCGGCGGAGTCCGGGAAGTGGACACGGTGTTGGAGTTATGCTTGCGCAGGTTGTTCCTATAGTTTCTCGCTCGCGCTTTGCCTCCTCTTCTCGCTCCCTTTTGCGTATAAGATAGTCACCACATTTATGCTAGTCGCTTGCTGCAGCTCCACATATATTTGCCTTATCCATTCCTATGAGTTTAAATAGTTTTGATCGCGAGGGTGCGAGAGTGCTGAGTCCCTGTGGCTCACAGATACTACAATTCCAGATGCAGGTCCAGATGTTTCTGCTCCGGTTGACGATTACGAGCTCAAGTGGGAGTCCGACGAGGACTCTCAGCGATACTACGTGTCTTTTCCGGATGATCAGTAGTGGTGCCTAGTTGGGGTTAGATTCAGGGCCTTGTCGCATGTTGGGCTTTTTTTCATTTTGGCGCCGTAGTCGGGCCATGAGTGTTTGTTTGATGGATGTTATTTATGAACTCTGATGTGACGTGGCGAGTGTAAGCCAACTATGTATCTCCCCCTTTTATTATGTATTACATGGGATGTTGTAATGATTACCCGACTTGCGACATTGCTTTCAATGCGGTTATGTCTCTAAGTCGTGCCTCGACACGTGGGAGCTATAGCCGCATCGAGGGTGTTACAAAGCTCTAGAAATATACAAGGCGGATTCTATTTTTTTCATGCAGGTTGGTGATTTCACTTCTGAAGCAATCATGCGGTGATGTCCGAATTATTAACTGCTCAATAGGTTACTCCTTTAAGACGGAGTTAGTCACAGCACACATAAATAAAAGTCAGTCACATCAATGCCATGCTAAATCTCAACCAAGGGGCAAAGCAAACCTTCAAAGTCTCTAGGTTTCCCATCAAGTTTAGGCTCTCCTTCCTCAAAGAATGAGACCTCCTAAGAATATCAAATGACACTGTCAAATCAGATATCTAGCCAGTGTGGTAGAATGTATCGCAATGCATACATGACACCATGATAAATAAATTATAAACTCAACGAATCTATTTAAACGTCTCTTGACCACTTGTGACTTGTTAGTACTGTAGCATCATAGCAAGCCAATTCTAAACAAGCCCAGCTTTTCAGGTCTCAAATAACTTAAGGCAATTAGGTGATCACAACGAACTGATTTGTTTTGAAGTTCAGTTAACATCTTGATGGAAACACCATGATATAAATAGACAATGTTTGGATTATATTTGCATGAAGATATGAGGTAAGCCAGTCCCACATCTGAACTAATTACCTGACAAGCAGCCATTACGGATTTGTCAAGTAAAGAACTCCCCACAAACAAAAATATGAGCACCAATCTCCAAGATTTGCCCGAATCAGTCAGTTGACCAAAAAAAGGATGACACCACCTATAAAAGCTGAGATTTGAATAACATTAGAGCACAAAATCGTTGGATGGAAGGGGGGATTGTAGGCGTAAAAAAAAGATGATAGAGGGCAACATATCCAAAAAAAATGTAGCTGCTTGAATTTCTGCTGCCAGAGTAAGAAGACTCGAGAGAATTAAGTGACGAAGCATACATATAGGGTGTGTTTGGTTGGAGTCATGGACCGGAAGGTCATGGGTCCGACCCATTACCAGGCCCCGTTTTCGCGTTCGGTTGAGATTTGGATCGGCACCCGCTCGTTTCTCCGGACCGAATATTCGGCCCAGATGCGGAACGAGGCGAGACCTCGAAAAGGGCCGGACCACGCGGAACCGCTCGCCCTCGCGCTCCCACGCAGCCCTATCGTCTCTCCCCAGGTGCGCCGCCTCCCCCTCCTCTCTCTCCCCCTCCATCGATCTGAGCGGCGGCGCCGGCCAGTTCTCCCCTTCCCCGCGCCCGGTTCCTGCCTTCCCCGTCGGCTGGCTCCTCCCTTCCCCGTCGCCCGCTAACCCCTCTCTTCCCTCTCGCGATTTGCAGCAGAACAAGGGGGGCTCGATCCGGATCTGGTTGGGGCGGCTTGCAGAGGATTAGCAGCGGGGAGGCGGCGGCTTCCGGCGAGCTCACAGCGGCAGCAGAGGCGCAGCACAGCTCCTCACTCTCAAGGTAAACCATCACTTCCTCATGTATATGGTGCTGCTGCTCATGCATATTCCCAGCCGAGAATGACAGAGAGAGATGGAGACCGTATTGTGTATATGTTGCTGCTGCTCATGCATATTGATGGAGATCTTTATTCCTAATTTGTACCAAAATACATGTTGTCCAGTGCATCTTTGCAATATATATGTTGATGTAAGCATCATTGATAGCCATATTTTTGACAGTATGCATCACTTGTAGATGGTCAAGAAGATGAACAAAAGAAAAAAGATGGTTAGGGGAGCTGCTGTTTTTGTTGCACTGGCTGCAATGGCAGCCATTGTTCGGGCTGTAATAAGGAAAAGAAGACCACGCATTACCTATGGGCCAATGCATGAAAGAGACCGAATTAGATTTGATTATCTAAACCAAAAAATATGGCAAAGTGATTTGTTGTGTAAAAACATGTTAAGGTTTGAAAGAGCTGTGTTTTTTAATTTGTGTGCCATATTGAGGGATCGCAAGTTGCTAGAAGACAGTCCACATCTTAGCGTGGAGCAACAATTGGCGATGTTTTTGCATACAATTGGGCATAATCTTCGGAATAGGGTTGTGTCAGCCAACTTTTGTAGATCATACGGCACAACCAGCATCTATTTTAGAAAGGCTCTTCTTGCCATAGGAGAGCTTCGTAATGATTATATACGGCCACCATCATTGGAGACCCCAGCAAAAATTGCAGGAAATCATCGGTTTGACCCATATTTTAAGGTAATTTCTAAAACTATTCCTTAGGTATGTAGGCTATATGATATGGTATTTACTACTTGTCACTATATAGGATTGTATTGGAGCTATCGATGGTACACATGTGCAAGCAGGTGTTACCAAAGATGTGGAGCATTCTTTTCGTGGTAGGAAGGCCTTTACAACCCAAAATGTGATGGCAGCGGTAGATTTTGATCTCCGCTTCACATATGTGTTGGCTGGTTGGGAAGGGTCAGCACACGATGCAACCGTTTTAGCTGATGCGTTAACACGTGAGAGAGGCTTACAAGTACCACCAGGTAAGAAGTCGGCTTAGATAGAAATTGTGCATATGTTCTTTGCCTCATGAAACCATTGTCACAAATATTTGTTTCACCTTTTTAGGAAAGTTCTACCTAGTTGATGCCGGTTATGGAGCAAAGCCCGGGTTCTTACCACCTTTTCGTGGTGTGAGGTACCATTTGAATGAGTGGGGCAACAATCCAGTCCAAAATGATAAGGAGCTATTCAACCTTAGGCACTCTTCACTACGGGTGACGGTAGAGAGGGCTTTTGGATCTCTCAAGAGGCGTTTCAAAATTTTAGATGACGCCAAACCATTCTTTACTTTCCCGACACAAGTTGACATTGTTATAGCTTGTTGTGTTCTTCACAATTATGCACTATCACAAGGGATTGATGAATTTATTATACCAGAAGTGACATGGACCACCCAACCAATTCGAACATCAAGGCAACAAGCAAGTGACACTAGGGCCGTGGTAGACCGTAGGCTACAAATGGCAGCCCAAATGTGGGAAGATAGACAACTCATGTATGCTAATCTATGAGTGTGGCACACTCCGTGTATTTGTATCATTTACTCTATTTGAAACATGTATTTGTGATGTTTAGGCAAGTACATTTGAATTTATTTGATGGCTGGACAGATTGTATCATTTACTCTATTTGAAACATGTATTCGTGATGTTTAGGCAAGTACATTTGAATTTATTTGATGGCTGGACAGATTGTATCATTACTCTATTTGAAACATGTATTTGTGATGTTTAGGCAACTACATTTGAATTTATTTGATGGCTGGACAGATTGTATCATTTACTCTATTTGAAACATGTATTTGAAATGCTATAATCCATGTTTTTGCAATCTTTTGTTGGTTGGACAGAAATGGAGAGTGTCGAAGTCACCGCTGCAAGTGGGAGCTCCGGGAGAGCTGGGATCATTGTGTGGACCAATTCCATGACGAAAACCATGCTTGGTTTTTTGGCTGGTCTTGTTGCTGATGGGAAGAGAACTTCAAGTGGATTCAGAGATGTGCATCATAGACAATGTGCTGCTGTTTTGAACGAGCAATTCAAGCTGTCAAGTATGGTTGTATGGTTGTATGGTTGCCAAGTATGTGAACTTCACATGTATGGCTGTAGTGCACTTTGATTGCTTTTGGAGATTTCGTATGTGAACTTCACATGTGTGGCTGTCAAGTATGTGAATTTGACATGTATTATGGCTCTATTGCACTTTGGTTGCTTTTGGGAATTTCGTATGCTGTTAACTATGTGCACTTTGTTGAAAGCTTTGTTATATGTGTTGTCATTTATATGTTAAGATTGTCAATATATATTGTTATGTCCTCTTTCTTGAAAATACAAACGAAATGCTGTCGAAATTTTGAATTTTATGTCATTCCATTTTTCATTCCGTGCTTCCAACCAAACAGCGGAACGGAACCAACCCGTTCCGCTCTTTTGCTCCTACCAAACACAGGAATGGAACAGACCCGTTCCCCTGGAATGGAACCATTCCATTCCATGACACTTGATTCCCAGACCAAACACACCCATACAGGTGCATGAACTCAAGCAGCAGCAGGTTGGGAAAAGAGTAACATATATACCTTCATTAATCCCCTCCGGTGAGTGGCGCACATCAGCTGTCTTCCAGGAACTAACAATTCATCAATTCCTTGGACCTAGGCAGATGAGCTTCAGTCCACTGTTTCATCAGTTCAGTCGACTGTTTCATCAATTCCCTGCAAAGATCAAGTGTCGCCACATGCATCAACGAGGTCTGACCCCCTAGCCCACGTGGCCATGCTTCGCCACAGATCATTGGTGGTTCACGTTGCCGCGCCCGACTATTTGGAATTTTATTGTTAAATATAGAATACATGACTCATGGACCTTAATTAAATTTGCATCTATGACCTATACATTTGTTAGTAATAGAAGAGATATGAAATCTAATTGATTTGCAAGGAATTATAGGGATAGTATGGCAGGACATGGTTTTTTCTTCGGTCTAATGGGCTTTAGTTGGTGTGAGGTTGGTGTGTGTGAGGACAGACAGATGAAAGGGTAGATAACTAAAATATTAAGAGGAAAGTATGCTTCATATTTGGGACTGTAGATTATACATGATGGTTCAAAAATTACTGGAGGCATTTTTCCTAGCAGTAGAAGATAGTGCGGAAAATAATGGGACAATTTAGATGGGCCAACTATTAAAATTCATGGGTAGGAAATTTTCAGGTTCGGTTATTTTTCCTACATAGAAAGCGCTCTCGTTATGAGTAAAAGTTAATTGAACATTACTTTTATTTATGCCACATAATACAGATTCATCTAGTAAATATGTGTAATGGGACAACTTAGATTATACAGTATGCTTTGTAATATCAACTTCCACATAGGCGACTATAAGATGGTATGGATCATTTGACATTATGCTGATTTTCATGTGCAGACAATAAGATTTCTAGAAGACGGCAGTAGAGCTTCCATCACACAAACACAATTAAGAGAAATCTACAAAGTATGTTAATTCTTTGGGCATACCCTTCATAGGACAATATCAACTTGTAAGGAGCTGCCCAAGGAAATCCTACGGGCATCAGCAGCTGGAGATGACTCTTCGTGATGTAGGTTTCCATCCGTGGGAGGCACTGTACATTGAGTAACTTCAGTAAACATGCTGCAAAGTAGCAAATAATGTAATATTCTAAGATACGTGGGCAAAAGCTACATGTTCACGAGCGAATGCATGCAGGTAGTTTCATCGCCATTTGCCACAAGTCATGATCTCTTAAACACTCACAATATAGTTAGGGCGTCATGGCCCATATAGGTCTTGCACATACATTTGTTCACAACAGGACAGGTTTCGACAACATGAGTTCGCGGCACCACGTCCATGTCCCTAAATCAAACGATTCGACCCATCTTAGCCCAAAAGCTACATGAATTGCAACAACAGAAATTGATTGAATTGTAACCATTATTGATCAATAGAAACTGGCGCATCTCTTACGGCCTGGCCATGACCGGAAGCTTGCAATTGGAGATGGAACCTGCCGCATCCCATCTCTCGAGGCAAGAAGAGATTATATGGTTCCTGATGATGCCATGCCAGGAGACTCTGGTTGGTCTGTGTTCGTCTCAAACGAGGTGCAGTAACAAAGAGAGGCACAGGACGTACGTCCTGACCACCTTGTTTGAAATGAACACAGACCAACCAGAGACTCCATGGCGCGGAGGGAGAGGAATAGGGAGTCGCCGCGATTGCTGTAGGTCACGGTGGACGACTTGGGGGGCGGTGGGTTTGGACGGGATCGGCAGCGTTGATACGGCGGTGTGGAAGTGGGTCATCTACGCAGCGGTAGGGGATCTTGGCGCACGGATTTGCAGTGGGAGAGGAGAAGACGACGGCGAGCGGGGTTGTGAGTCGGGGAGTATGGCAGCAGCGGCCGTGGCGGTGGCGGCGGCATCTAGGGTTCGCCTAGGTAGCGGCGGCGGCGGCGGCGGCGGCATCTTAGGGTTGGCCCAGGTTGGAATCTTCGGTCGATTAGGCTGTCCCAAGCGGACCAATTAATCAGAGAGCTCGCAACCCCTTAGGCAGTTGGGCCAGGACACTACATGAGTTGGGCCGCTAATGGAACAGGTCTGACGGCCAGGAATTATTAAATCAGTAAAACGAACGACCACAAAGCCTACTGACGTGAGAGATAGCTCGGTTTAGGTGCAGTTTTCTATACTTACTAGACCGTTGTAGGCGCGCATTGCTGCGTTCATCTATTTTGGCACTATAATATTATGATGGATGCAACTGTATGTAAATATAGTAGCTTGATGGTGTGATATAACTAAGGGTAATATTGCAATCATGTATAAGTTATAAGTTGATTATTAGTTTTTGTAGGATTATGTTAGATGGTAAGAAGGTTGGTACCAGTTTGATTTTGTGGTTCTAAACAACGGAAGAAGGAGGAAACAAGAGAGGCAAAGAAGAAAATGTATGAATTATTGTTTTAGTAATATATGGAATACTATAATAGCTGCAGTAAATCGGTCGTAAAAAATCATTCCAACAAAATCGTAACGATGCCCAGCTGGTGAATATCTTAATTGGCAACTCATGTAGCAGAAGACAACCATATGCCGAAGTATATATGATGTCCGCATTACAGATATAACACAGCTATGCCAACTTCTACTCCTGCTTAGTGAACTTCTGCTTCCGATAGACTGACGGGTGTACCTCCTTCCTACATCCGTCATCATTTTATTTTCAGGTAAGCAAGAGCAGTTTTGTTCCCATGGAACACATCGTACAGAATGCTAATGCTGTTACCTGGATCCATTGACCCCCCCCCCCCCCTTTAAACATAGAAATGTCATTATTTCTTAAAAGGCACAACAGAAAGCTTTTGCATTTCATGTAAAAGTGACTATCGAATAGATACAGTGATAAAAAGTACAGAATGTATAAGAAAATTTATATGGTTGGACACTGCTGTGGCATACAGAAAATTAGAGGTGGTGCAGGCACATTTCTTTCTTTGCAACAACAAAACCTCACAAATTCTAAGCTTCTGGATAGTGTTCAGTGCAGCTGTACAATTCAGTTATGTGTGTCAGCGCCATACAGCGAGCACCTGTAGCTACTATTGCATATGATGAATCTGCATATATCATACATTTCTAGAAAGCTAGGAACATGAGAGAATGAATACACCACTAAGCATTTGAAAGAAATTTCAAAGATAACTGAGCATAGTCATGTTTGAAGCACGGATGCCTTAACATAGCAAGAGATTACAAGGATTAGTGATTACTCTAAGTTAAACTCTGCACTTTAGCAGAGAATACTGCAGCAAACCAACAAGTGATAGCATTACCAATCTGGGCAACTGCCAAATGCGGGGACTGAAACATTATACTCTCAGGCAACAAATCATTGAAGTTCAAAACAGTGTCTCACTTCCAAATGGTTAGTCCCTAAAACTTCTAATCTAGCAGAACCAGCCAATCCAGCAGAACCGATATCAAATCTGTCAAGATAGAGAACATGCATTAATTTTGTAGTACAGAGAACAGTATCAAAAAGAAAATCTAGCATCATTAGATGAATAATTAGGGGGACTGGGAAGGTATGAACAAGGGACAACAGGAAGAACAGTAAAGATGAATTACCGATCTATATTTCTCCTATGGCTGCCAGAGAAGGTTCTGCGTAAGTGAGGGGAGTGAGGAAGGAGGAGCAGGACGATGGATATTATATGGACCCCCGTGGACGGGAGGAAGAGGTGAATCGACATTGGTAACTGACCTTCAATTATCAGCCAATGGAGAGTGCGCGCATCGATTGACATTTAGTAGACCATGATTTACTTCCTCAATCAATCGACGGCGATTCAACTCCAAATAACAACCGAAGGTTCGCTGTTCCGCCACTGCTCCATTGAATTCCCGATGACGCGACCTGACGGACGGTTAGATGCACCTGTCACCGCCCAGCGCCCGGTGGAGTCGCTCGGCAAGCCGACCCCCCGATGCGAGCCACCAGCGCCAAGCGTCGGCCGCCACGCGAAAGTTGCCCATGGGGGCCGCAATGCGAAGCGGTTGCTGAAAGAATCGACAATTTTTATTTTTATAAGGTAAACCACGTAGGAAGGATACTAAAGGCCCATTGGGCCGAATTTCACCAGAGATGCCGAAAAAAACGGCCAGAGCAGCGGCTCAGGACGGTTCGTGCTTGATAACAGCGAACTAAGCTTGATTAGTGCGATTCACAACAAATCTGACGATTGAGAATGCCCCAAGTTGATGATCCGACGGCTGAAAACGCTAATGGTTCGAGAGAGCAGGAAAAGTGCTCAGTTATAATGTATTTAAATCTGTACTTACTTATAATCTATATTTATCTATACTTATTACTTATATATTTATAAAAGAGCAAATATTATCTTCTCTAAACACATCCTATAAAACGTATACGGATCCATTATCACCGCATGATTAGTCCCACTAAACTCAATCTAACGGCTAGCCTTAACTTAATATGTTTTTTGTGTGCACTTGGCAATTTAAATTGACTGACCGTACTCCATCGTAGAGAAAAATATGAAAGTCCACGCTTGGTCAATTAGAAAACTATAGTCACAGACTCATCCTATTAAGAAACTAATCAGAGACGCATCCTATTATTAGAAATCTATAATCATGGACGCATCCTATTAAGAAACTATCACTGACACATCTAATTATTAGGAAACTAATCAGGGACACATTCTATTTAATAACTAATCATGAACGCATCTAATTATTAGAAAACTAATCACGGGCACATCCTATTGTCTCCTATCGGGGACTCGCGATCGCGAGTCGCCTGCTGCCACCAGCCCACCACGCACGCAAGCCACGGTGGGAGACACGTGAGGAGGAGTTGTGGCTTCCTCCGAGCACGCACACGTGTCGTTGCCGCCTTTGTCTTGTGCTTGGAGGTCAGGTTACTGTTCTACTGATCGCAACAACTTTGTCCACGTTCTGGGCATGCTCTTCGGCAACCACCGGCATCTGCGTCGACTTCAGCTCCATCCACAACACCCACGACGACAACCACCCACCGCCGATGCCCTTCAAGTCCAATCCCCAACCATCGTCATTCCCAGGGCGCCGCAGGTCTCCGCCGCCGCGCTGGAGGTAAAACTAATCACAGCCCCATCTCGCTCGCCTGATGCCACCGCTGACTCCCTCATCTCTGACACGTGTTGCTTCGTTGGACAAGCTTGTCTGGTACTCACGTGTGGACGACGTCGTGGTGTGTGGAGGCCGCCGCCTCAGAGTTGGATGACTGACTCACCAGCTAGCGAGAGAAACACGATCGCCGCGACCGCTCGCAGGCCTGAATGATGGAGACGCTTGCCTTCACGCGAACGCGTCGTACGCACGTACTAATCAGGTATAAGCACGGAGTGTTCTTTTTTACTGTCATCACTACGTCGTCGGTGGTGACACATCTAGAAGTACAGCAAACGAAAATGAGGCAACGAGAAATAAAGGAGCGTTGGAGCACACACAGTTAGGTTTCAGGCAACCAATGCCTTCTTTTTTATTTTTTCACTGATTTTCGGGTATCTACTTTTTTTTAAGTACTGACTACTTGTTATTACATGGTCCACTCACGACTACACAATGAACTCACAGACAAAATCGCTGAACCAAGACCTTACTTGCAGTCATGAAATTATGTTTCATCTATACTTACTTATAAAACAACAAACATTATCTTCTCTAAACACACCCCACAAAAATGTACACGGATTCATTACCACCGCATGATTAGTCTCACTAAACTCAATCTAACGGCTAGCCTTAACTTAATATGTTCTCTGTGTGCACTTAGCAATTTAAACCGACTGACCGTACTCCATCGCAGAGGAAAATATGAAAGTCCACGCCTTGTCAATTAGGAAACTATAGTCACGAACGCATCCTATTAAGAAACTAATCACGGACGCATCCTATTATCAGGAGACTAATCACGGGCACATCCTATTAGAAAACTAATCATGGACACATCTAATTATTAGGAAACTAATCACGGAGACATCCTATTTGATAACTAATCATGAACGCATCTAATTATTAGGAAACTAATCACGGGCACATCCTCTTGTTTCCTATCAGGGACTCGCGATCGCGAGTCGCCTGCTGCCACCAGCCCACCACGCATGCAAGCCATAGTGGGAGACGCGTGAGCAGGAGCTGCGGCTTCCTCCAAGCACACACAGGTGTCGTCACCGCCCTTTGTCTTCTGCCTGGAGGCCAGGTTACTGTTCTACTGACTGCAACGACTTCGTCCACGTCCTGGGCATGCTCTCCGGCAACCACCGGCATCCGTGTTGATTTCAGCTCCATCCACAACACCCACGACGACAACCACCCACCGTCGATGCCCTTCAAGTCCAATCCGCCGACCATCGTCATCCCCAGGGCAGTGGAGGTGAAACTAATCACAACCCCATCTCGCTCGCCCGATGCCACCGCCGACTCCCTCATCTCTGGCGCGTGCTGCTCCATTGGACACGCTTGTCCGGTACTCATGTGTGGACGACGTCGTCCAAAGACACCCTACCTTCGTGGGACGTCGGAACTCCCCATGCCCCGGTGCGTGGAGGCCGCCGCCTCAGAGTTGGATGACCGACTCACCAGCTGGCGAGAGGACACGGTCGCCGCGGCCGCTCGCAGGCCTGAATGACGGAGATGCTCGCCTTCACGCGAACGCGCCAAGTCTAGAAGTACAACAAATGGAAATGAGGCAATGAGAAACAGAGGAGCGTTGGAGCACACACAGATGGGTTTCAGGCAACCAATGCCTTCTTTCTTTATTTTTTCACTGATTTTCAGGTATCTGCTATTTTTTAAGTATTGACTACCTGTTATTACATGGCCCACTCACGACTACATAGTGAACTCACAGACAAATTCGCTGAATCAAGACCTTACTTGCAGTCATGAAATTACATTTCACTGAAAAAAAATACTAGAAGTTTGCATAAGTTTTAGTGAAAAAAAACTGAAGTTCGGATAAGTTTTACTCAAAAAACCTGAAGTTTGCATAAGTGTATTTGTTTGTCTGGCAGATACATGGCAACTATAATTTCATATAGAGAGGCCAACCATCTTTCTCCGAATATCTTGAATCATGATCCTTATGACTTCATCTCTACTACTTATAAGTACATTTTTTTCATCTGACTATTTCCTGACTTGAGAGGGAAGGTATGTTTTATCCACTAGAGTTGCAAAAATTGGAAGCATGTCTGCAGTTCTTTTTCTTTCTAAACCTGCATTTGTTGGCCTTTTTTGCCACCGTTATTCTTACAAGTGATAGCCTATGCATGTTGAAGACCATTTCCAAATTATTTATATTCATATCATTGTTACTACAAACTGAGAGGATATTTGTTATATTGTCAAAATTTTAGAATGTTGAGCCCTTAAAGAAATGTGTAGTACTCAAGTTACTATTCCAAGTTGTCATATTAATGCTTTTGTCCAGTGAATAACAAGTACTCCCTCCGTCTGGAATTACTTGTCGCGGAAATGAATGAAAATGGATGTATCTAGAACTATACATCCATTTCTCCGACAAGTATTTCCGGACGGAGGGACTATAATTTATCACTGTAATTTTTATTTGGTTTACATGTTCTATTTTCATAATAAAGTAAGTCATTTTTCTTGCTTCCAGACATTACTACGACAATTGTGATGCAATAGCAGAATCGGATGGTCCAACTAACATTTCTTTGTCTTGTTTCACAGCTAATTCTATGCAGTCAAGACATCTCTACACTTCTCTATAGTCTGACAATGGCTTCCTCTTTTCAACAAACCATAGTGGTCTCCTCCCACTATTGTGGTTGACACTCAATTGTAATAATAGTTCTTGACTAGAGTTTGTTGGCACTGAAACGATTACTTAGCTTGTCCTAAGTGACATTTTCATGTGTGATTATACTTGCATAAATGTGTGCATATGGAGAATCATGATGAATCTTCTATTTTGAGTTTTATACATTGGGAAAAGTGGGTGGTCTTTTAATACAGGAGACATGTTGATTAAGGAGAAATGGTATTGATTAAGGAGAAACGATATTTCAAATTATTTGCATGAGTTGGGAATAAGAGATTGTGCACTTTATAGGGAAATTTCAAATTTATGAATAAATTGTCTTGTATTAAGTTTAATATAATGTGTTAGTCCAAAAAGACGTGTGTTGCACGTGCACACTTACTAGTACTGTCCTAATAATAAATAAATGGGCTTAAGTGCATGTACAAGTTTTTTAACATGGTACAGACGCGGTCGCTCATATACACGCACATACACTCACCCCTAGGAACGCACACACGCACACCCTACCCCTATGAGCACCTCCGAAAGACTGAGCCGACATATCATCATCAAATTTACGAAGTCACAGTAGGAATCTCGTGGTCAACGGGAACGTCTCCTCTTACTAAATGTGCATCGCCGGCGGAAATACTGAAATAAATCTAGGAATAAATGCTAGCACCAGGACTTGAAAAACAATTTTCATCAGAAATTTCAAAAGTTCAAATATAAAAAAAATGTTCAAAATGTACTTGCTGCACCATAAGAGCTACTGATGCCTTCCAAGCCTACCGTACCAAAGGCACCGGGATACCCTCCATGAACTGTTCATCTCTCAGCTTGCATCTCTTTTGAATGCTTCACCTGCTCTTTCATGGGGTGAGGATGTACTCTTTGTTCACATGCAATTATTTTTCACGGTAGTCCAATTCAGTGTGAAACTTACCACAAAATGACCATGTATATATCCATTGAATTGAAGTCATAAATGTCCTAGTCATCTATTCAACTCAGCTTCCAAAATTCCACACTAAAGTAGGAGGTAAATGGCAGATGCCTTTGGGTATAACTCGGACTTTAACTATGAAGTGAGCGAAGCTAGGATCAAATCAGTTGAAGATTTTTGGGCCTCTCTGCAAATTAATAAAAATTGCCACCACTCATGTACAAACGACATTGCATATAGGTTCACTACACTAGTAGAAAAAGGGGCTTTCGTTCAGGCCTGGCCAGCCCATTAGTCCCGGTTCTTCCATCAACCGGGACCAATTTATGCATTTGTCCTGGTTCGTGAGCCCAGGGGGCCGGCCAGGGCCTCGTAGGCATTGGTCCCGGTTCGTATGGACCCATTTGTCCCGATTCTAGGCACGAACCGGGACCAATGGGCCTCGCTCCTGGCCCACAAACATTGGTCCCGGTTCTTGGCTCGAACCGGGACAAAAGGCTGGGCTTTAGTCCCGGTTCCAGCCACGAACCGCGACAAATGAGTTGCCTATATATACCCCGTCGTCGCAGCAGAGCACTCCACAGTGCTTTGTTTTTTCTGGCCGGCGGGGAGAGGGCATTTGGGTGCTCTAGCTCACCTCCTATGCACACGAGGTGTTCGATGAAATGCCCGAGCCACGCTAGTTAAGCTTTCTCCTCTCAAAGCTCGACCTCCAAACTCCATTTTCCCCGAGATTTGTCTAGGTTTAGCGGTCCGTCACATCCCGTCCCCGTCTTCACCGCCGTCGATCGCCCGCGTCGATCTTGTCGCCTGCACCACCGTGGTGAGCCTCTTATATTCTTCTAAAAGAAAAAAAAATTCTTACTTTAGATAGATACTTGTCTAATTTTCTTACTTTTATTATTGCTTGTTATTATATAGTGCGATGGTTTTGGTATCCTCCCCCGTCGGCCCTCGTCCTGGCTATAATTTGGATGTGGTATATATTATCTTTTATAACTATTTGGTTCATTTTATTGTTTATGACAATTATGCCCATCAAGTTGACATAGATTTTATTTATGTAGGAGGTAGTTGAACCGGAAATTCCAACCGACCCTATTGTCGAGAGGTTAAATTTAGTTGAAGAAGAAAACAATTACTTGAAGGAAAAAATAAAAAAATTGAGGAGGAGAAGATGATATTGGAGTTGCATGTTGCGGATGTCGTCGATGATCACAAGATCAAGATGGATGCAATGCGGTTGAAGATTAGAAAGATTAGAAAATATGCCATTCATACCGAGGCTTGGTATCATTATGTCGTTGGATCAATTTTTACCTTGGTTGTGATTATGATCGCATTTGTTGTTGCATTGAAAGGTTTTACATAGTTTCAATGTATGGTTTAACTAGATGCTTTGGAGAGCTATATGTTGTTCAATGAGAACTATGTATATACTTTGTTTTTAATGTGATGATGAACTTCTATTAATTTGGTCACTTGTCTATTCATGGGAGCTATATGTACTAAATTGATGATGTGGCTTTGAATGGTGCATTTTGAACACAGAAAAACTATGAAGTTCAAATAAGTTCAGAAAATAAAATCCCTTTGTAACAGACGAGTTTCTGTATGAAACCCTGATACTTCGAAAGAGATTGTCCGTTTTGTACACGAAGTGCATCCAGTTTTTGCCGCAAGCCTCTGTACTTCCTTGCACATGCTATATGGGTGAAATGATGATACCATGCCAACTTTCAACCTTTTCAGAGTTCATTTGTAGTGCTTTTCAATTTCAGGGTCTTATAGTTGAAAATAATCAGTAAATGCATGAAAAATAACAAATGAAATCAGAAAGGGTTGAAAATTGATGATGTGGCTTTGAATGGTGCATTTTGAACACAGAAAAACTATGGAGTTCAAACAAGTTCACAAAAATGAAATCCCTTTGTAACAGACAAGTTTCCGTATGAAACCCTGATACTTGAAAAGAGATTGTCCGTTTTGTACACGAAGTGCATCCAATTTTTGCCGTAAGCCTCTCTACTTTCTTGCACATGCTATGTGGGGTGAAATTATGATACCATGCCAACTTTCAACCTTTTTCAGAGTTCATTTGTAGTGCTTTTCAATTTCAGGGTCTTATAGCTGAAAATAATCAGTAAATGCATGAAAAATAACAAATGAAGTCAGAAAGGGTTGAAAATTGACGATGTGGCTTTGAATGGTGCATTTTGAACACAAAAAAGTATGGAGTTCAAATAAGTTCAAAAAAATGAAATCCCTTTGTAACAGACGAGTTTCCGTATGAAACCCTGATACTTCGAAAGAGATTGTCCGTTTTGTACACGAAGTGCATCCAGTTTTTGCCGTAAGCCTCTCTACTTTCTTGCACATGCTATGTGGGTGAAATGATGATACCATGCCAACTTTCAACCTTTATAGAGTTCATTTGCAGTGCTTTTCAATTTCAGGGTCTTATAGCTGAAAATAATCAGTAAATGTATGAAAAATAACAAATGAAGTCAGAAAGGGTTGAAAATTGATGATGTGGCTTTAAATGGTGCATTTTGAACACAAAAAACTATGGAGTTCAAATAAGTTCAAAAAATAAAATTCCTTTGTAACAGACGAGTTTCCGTATGAAACCTTGATACTTCGAAAGAGATTGTCCGTTTTGTATACGAAGTGCATCCAGTTTTTACCGTAACACTATCTACTTTCTTGCACATGCTATGTGGGTGAAATGATGATACCATGCCAACTTTTAACACTTTCAGAGTTCATTTGAAATGCTTTTCAATTTCAGGGTCTTATAGCTCAAAATAATCAGTAAATGCATGAAAATTTAATAGCAAAAAGAATTATCATAAAATAAAATAAATAAGCAAATTGAAACAAAATAATATAAAATTTAATAAAATATATAAGTAGAAACAAAATAAAATAAAATAAAATTTAATAACATAAATAAAATTTATGAAACTAAAATTATCAAAGTATTTTCTGTTCAAAACATTATAAGCAACCTGTAAAATTTATGAAACTAAAATTATATAAAATTGATGCAACTAAAATTATCAAAGTATTTTCTGTTCAAAATCATTAAAAGCAAAAATAATTTTCATAAAAAACTTTTTTAAGCAGAAACTTTATTAGCAAAAAGAATTATCATAAAATAAAATAAATAAGTAATTAGAAACAAAATAAAATAAAATAAATAAGTATTTTGATGTAAGTAGAAACAAAACAAAAAACAGGGAAAAAATAAAAAAATTGTCACATACTGGGCCACCACGGTCTGAATACGACAAAAATGTTGGGGGCCAAGATTCAGGCCCGCAGAAGGCCCAGTAGACCCATCATGCATAACAGTGACAATTAGGCCCGTAAGCCTGCAATGGAGAGGAGCTCGAGAGGGGTGCGACAGTGGGGCTTATAAACCACTGCACACCCCTCTCAACTAGCAAGGTGGGACTAAACTCCCACCACCACCCGGTACCAATGCACCCCTTTAGTCCCGGTTGGTGCCACCAACCGGGACCAAAGGCCGCTAAAGGTCGCATTCGTCCCGGGTGGTGTCACGAACCGAGACCAATGCTTCGTCTATATAACTAGCACTTGTGAAATTCTTCATTCAGTTCGTCTTCCCCGCCCCGACGACGCCGCCAGGCTGCCCCTCTGCGCCTCGCCATCGCCGTCGTCGCCCTGCCTCCGACGCCGTCCCGTGCCGCCCAGACGCCGTCGCCGCCCCGCGCCCCCTGCCTCCTCGTCGCCCGTCGCCGCGCCCCTCACCCGCCCCCTGCCTCCTCGTCGCCCGTCGCCGCGCCCATCATCGCCGCCGCCCCTGCCTCCTCGTCGCCTGTCGCCGCACCCCTCACCGTCGCCGTCGCCGCGCCCCTCACCGTCACCCCCGTGCCCTGCCTCCTCGTCGATCACCGCCCCCTTAGTGAGCTCATATGAATTTTCCTAATTTATATGTGTAGTTTAGATGTGTAGTTAATTGAGTTGTTGTAATTTGTTCATAAATGAATATGCAAAAGTTAGATTTTTTTTCATATATAATGTAGATGTATATGTATGTGTATGTATGGATGGATGGCTGTGTAGTTATATTATTTTAGTTTATGTTTAGTTTAGTTTTAAGATTAGGAAAATTTCACATGTGTAGTTATATTTATTTAGATGTATAGTTAATTTAGATATTGTAATTTGTTCATAAAAATTGTGCACTTTTGTATAGAAACTCTATTTTTTCATATGTACAAAAATGTAGAATGAAAACGAAAACAAACATATAAGAAAAAACAAAGGAAAAAATGAAGAAGGAAAAGGAAACTGCCCGGCCCGGCCACCACCGCATTTTCATAAAGTGTTTCCACCGAGTCCACGTCGCACTGATCGAGCACCCGCGGCGAAGCAAGTCTTTTTTTGAGGTAGTTCTTTGTTAAAGTGAGGGGGGACGTCGGGAGCACCCCCCGGCCCTCTCGCTCGACCAAAACTCTCGAGGACACCCAAACCCTAGAAAAAACTATGTCGGTCTCCTACCCCCTCCCGCCGCGCCCCTACCCGATGGACAAACTCTCTTGAGGCCACCCAAATTTACCAAGTTAAAATAGCGTTGTTGTCGAGGCCACCCCGAACCCTTGAAGCATTGTTGAGGCCACCCCAAACCCTTGAAGCGTTGTCGAGGCCACCCCAAACCCTAGAGAAGCGTCGAGGCCAGGCCACTAATATGATTCCTTATTGTGCTTAGCTAGCTAGTTCTACGTTTGTCACTAATATATCCATCCGTCATGTTTGAATAATAATTGCCATGTTGTAAATATTTGCAGAAACTATGGATCCTCACCCCGAGACAAAGCAATAGAAGTGGTGTTGGGGAGATAATCGCACACGGAAGTGATGCCGTCTTGTCGCTTCTCAACGACACATGCACCGATGGTCTGGAAAGACAGGATGAAGAAGCAGGCTACGACGATGATCAAACAATGGAGGAGGAAGGACACCGTGATGACGGCTCCGGTGACCGAATGGAGGGGGAAGGACACCATGATGACGGCTCTGGTGACCGAACGGAGCCCGGCCAGGTATATATATATTAATTAATTAAGCATGTGCTGACTATAGCTAATTTATGCATTAATTGTTTTTGGTACGTACACATATTAACTCTCTTCTTTTTCTTCTTTTCTAGCCCTTCGGATCGAACAACACTTTGGTAACGAGACGAGGCCCGAAGAGAAAGTTGTGCGCGGATGAAAGGTACACGATCATTGAAATTGATCGCGCTGGCCAACCGATTAAACCCCTCCGGACCAAGCAAAAATTTAATGCTCAGTGCGGGGTTCTAGTTAGGGACATGATCCCGATCAGCATCGAGCAATGGTTGAAGCCTAAGGACAAAGACTCTCAGGTGTCTTATGTTAGCGATAGGCAGAAAGCTGATCTTTGGACCACGCTGCAGGAAAATTTCACCTTCCCGCCAGAGGAGGGTCTGGAGAATCCGGTTAAAAAGCCAATGATCAAGGCTTATGCTCTTAAGAAGATGGCTGAGCTATTCAGGAGGTGGAAGAATGAGGTGAAATCATCGTTTGTTGACCAAGACAAGACTCCAGAATTCATCGGCCGATTTGAGAAGATCAAAGATCAGTGGCCCGCATTTGTCACCAAAAAAAATCTGAGATAGCAGCGAAGATGTCAGCGATAAACAAGAAAAATGCTGCAAAGAAGAAGCATCACCATCGCACGGGGTCAGGTGGCTACCTGAAAGCCCGACCGTTGTGGGACAAGGCTGAGAATGACCTCAGTGATAAAGGGATCGAACCAGAGACACGACCCTGGCCAGACCGTTGCAAGACTTGGTTCTTAGGGGTTGGGGGAAAATTGGACCCTGTAACAGGGAAGTGCGTTTGGACCAACAAGCAGCTGAACACACCCATCGAGAAGCTCCAGGAGTATATCGAAAAGGCGCAGCAAGGGACGTTCGTTCCGGACAGAGAGAACGACGAGCTCACAGAGGCCCTCGGGAATCCTGAGCACCCCGGACGGACCCGAGGCATGCCAGGCTCCCTTTCGTGGAAGGCTGGATTTCCCGACGCAGGTGGTTACAAACGCCGGGAGAGGAAGAAGAAAAAGGAGCTGACCCAACTACAGGCACTGCACGCAATGGTACAAGCGCTAGAGGAACGAGACGAGGCCCGCAACACGCGACCTGCCGAAGCTACCCCGTCATCTCAGCGGAGAAGCAGCGTGGCTTCCACGGAGCTGCTTCAGGAGCCTGTCTTCACGGCTCCTTCTAGCTACCCCGTGGATGCTATCACGGAGTCTCAGAATTGCCACCTTATCACACAGTGGATGGAATCTAAACTCAAGGCGGCTGTTGGCTCTGTTGCACCTCCTGAACCTGGCGCAACTTTTCACTGCCGGCTGATTCCAGAAGGATATGCTAGGGTGATGGTGTATGAAATCACAGAAGGATTTGAGGACCTCCGGCTTGACCACCCTACAGGTGACGGGGAGACTCGGCTGGGTTCTTGTCTGAAGACTCTATGCCTATGGCGGAAGGGGCTCATTAACCTTCTAAACTGGACGCCTCTGCCTCCTCCTCCTCCTCCGGCGAGTCAGGGCACTCCGCCTCCTCCACCGCATCCTCCACCGCCTCCTCCTCCGGTGAGTGATCAGGGCACTTAGCCTCCTTCTCCGCCTGCGTCGGCGCGCCCGAGCAGCCACCAGCCTCCTCCTTCTCCGCCTCGCCAGCAAGGGCGGAAGAGACCCGCCGCTGCCCCGGCTGCTCCGGCGCGTCGTAGCCCTCCTCCTCGTAAGCAAGGAAAGAAGACAATCGCAACCGCTCCGTCTGCTCCGGCGTCTAGCAGTACATCCAAAGGCGGGAGGCAATACAGATTCGGTCCTTCTCTGAAGACTCTAGAGAAGTTACCATACGAGATGACCCCGGAGGAAAACGAGAAGATCGTGCGACATGAAGTGAGGAACTTCTTTGAAGGGGCGAAAGCAAAGAAACATCCACCTCCGGAGGAGAAGGTAGATCCGGTGAAAGCGAAGCGCACTCTGGAAGCCCTAAAAAAATCACCAAAGTCTCCGCCGAAAGGCAACTATGAGCGCATTATTGAAAGGTCATTTATCGAAGCGAAGTGGTCGGGAAGTACTGTCAGTGATCAAAGGTTAGCGGAATGACGAGCTGGGAAATTTTTTACCCAGCTAGGCGAACAAGCGAACCAATCGCCCCCCCCCACTCAAGGTGTCTAGCGATATCGTCGCTAACGATTCGAGGATGGTGCCCGGTTATAAGAATCTTGATGATTACCTGCCAGACGATGTACATTATGAATTCTTGGAGGTGGAAGAACACATATACGAGTACGGGAAGCCTCTCGTCAAAGATGAAAGGTCTCTAACAATGATGATGCGAAGATTTCATGATTGGTACATGAAAACCTGCAGAGAGTCTGGGGGGAGGAAGTCAATTCACGCTGAGAGTTAAAGAGGAGCATGACCTCGTTGGAACTGATCTATTGAATGTTCCATTTGAGGAGTTCTTCCAGTTTTTCAATGAGAGGGCCCTCGATAAATTAACGGTCACTTGCTACTGTCTGTAAGTACTACTTCTGTCATTAAGTCTCTATATATAGGTCAGCTCTTTCATTGCATGTATTTATAATTATCATCACTATATTATGCAGATTGAAAATCACCGAATTGAAGAAAAGACAAATCGGTGATATTGTGTTCATTAACACAAATATCATAGATGCATATTCGGTTGAATTTAAGAAAAAGGAAACCAAGGCCAACTTGCTACGATCGTTGGTATTAAATCAAAACAAAGCTATAATACTCTTTCCTTACAACTTCAAGTGAGTGTTACTTTCTTGTGCATATTCGGTTTCCCTTATTAGTCGAGGTTATAGTAATGTAATTGATGAGTTATGCATGCGTGCGCAGGTTCCACTATATTCTCCTAGAGATTAAGCTCGAGCAGGGACTAGTAACCGTCTTAGACTCAAGACGAAAAGATCCCAAGGAGTATGTGGACATGACTGAAATTCTCGAGAAGTAAGTTAAATCGATCATTATCGCACCATATCGGCAACTTTGTTCACTTCCTGATGTCAAGTAATTGTTTTCTTTGTCTGGCAAGGTTTGGAAAAAATTCACCTCAAAAGCTCCCGGACTGCCGAAGAAGCTGTAATTTAAACACCCGGAAGTAAGTACTACTAGCATGTTCCGCGCATCTCCTAGCGATTCAAGTGTTAGTTTCATCAAGACCATTTTAGCATGCTTGCTTATCAGTTTGATTGACCTCTATTTCTTGTAAAGTGATTGTGGCAGGAAGCCGGGAATAATTACTGTGGATACTACGTTCGCGAGTCCATCCGCCACACGACCTGTGAGCGGGGCTACACTAAAAAACAATATGAAGTGCGTAACCAATAATATTCAGAATTTAACTTTATTTACCATCTTTTGTGTTGAGTTTCATTCATTCATATATATGTATTGACCCCCTTCTTCAAATTAGATGTTTCGGATGCGGGATGAACTCCTAGCACCAGATCGCATGCGAGGAATTCAAGAAGAATTGGCGGCATTCTTTCTTGACCACGTGATCGATAAAGACGGAGAATACTATGTGAAGCCTGTGTTCATATATAATTAGGGGATTATATTGTAAGAGATCTTATATTGTATATATGCAGCCAGTAGCGTCGGATAGATATACGAAAACTTGTTGTTCGACCAATCTCTCGGAGAAGGAGAAGTCGATATCACTTCTCTCTGTATGCATATGTTCATGACGATCTTCTGTTTCCTTCATTTTTGCTTACTAGCTAGCGTGTCGAGTGCTCTCTATACGTATAGTACGTAGCGTTGACCAAGCACGGAGATAAGAGATGACACTTCTCTCTATTAATTAATTAGCTATCTAACACAATATATGAAATACCTTAATTAACCATACAAAACCCCCAAATCCCCCCTCTTCAGAAAAACAAACAAAAGCCCTAGTCCCTGAACAGCTGACGCGTGGATGTCTATTGATCCCGGTTGGTGCCACCAACTGAGACCAAAGGGCCTCCTGCCTGGGCTCGCCGCACCGGCCATGCGGAGGCCCATCTGTTCCGGTTTGTGTAAGAACCGGGACTAAAGGCCAAGGGCATTAGTAACGACCTTTTAGTCCCGATTCCCAAACCGGGACAAAAGGCCCTTACAAACCGGGACAAATAGCCCTTTTTCTACTAGTGCTAGTTCAAACCAGAAGCTAATGGTAGTTCTTTTGGGTAGCTTGGGATTCATCCCATAAATACTTTGTTACACATTGTGTGCGCACAATTAACCGCCTGGAATTTAGACATCCGTGTAATAATTTTTCACATTGTTCTTTTGTCATGATCAGAGTTCACCAAATTTTATTGAATAATAATACCGAATGCAGACTCCTAGACCCAAGATACATTGACTCTAAAATGTCTTGGAACGATCTAGGAAAGTCAATTACAATTACAAGAAGCTCCATTCTTATTTGGGCTGTAGAGAGCACGTTTTCCTTGAGCTCCACCTCAAGTTGTACTCCCGACAATGCAAGATTTGGCATCACCTTCAGATAACTAGGCATCACTGTTAGTTTTGAAACGAGTGGGCATCCTTGGAGCAAGATTAGAACTTCATGAATCATCGAGATGGGCATTTAAAAGTAGAGAGTTTTTACGGTACATCATACTACCCAACAAAGTGAGTAGTATTTAACTAATCTAACGGTTAATATGAATCGGTAAAATTTAAACTCTAGGATATATTGGTAATTCTACAAAAAGATATTTTTTTTTCTTCAGTTTAATAAATCCTCATTGATCTAACTAATTAGTTATTCTCATCCCATCCAGGCCTACCCATTCGTTTGTTACTCCCGACACCACACCGCCGCAAAATCTCCACGCCGTCAGCGGATCTCCGACCGGAGCCATCGTAGCCAAGTGCCTGCATAAAGAGACACGAAATAAAATCTAGTTTCGTATGGTGCGTGGTGCGGCTTGCCACTTTGATTTTCAGTTGATCGGTAGCTTTGGGAAGGCGGCAGACAGTATGATGGTGAGCAAGACGGCACGTGTGTGCCACGGCGGACTACACGACGGACTACATGTTCTTGTGCCAAGGGAGCGACGCCTCGGTGTACTCCGTGAACCCCCTTGCGTGGACCATTAGCGAGTCTGTCGCCCACATCATCGCTGCTCCCTTGGGTTGCCTGAGTGGCTCTGCGGGAGAGCCACCGCAGCGACGAGGTCTTGCCGGCGTGGTTGAAACACAACACTCCCGTCGAGGTGGCTCGTTGTCCCGAGCCGTCCAGCAGGAACTCGTCGGAGGAGCAGAAGTGAGACGAGGAGGTTGACGTTGGAGGAGAACGTGCTGTATCCGCGTTCCCATCTTCGATCCCACCCATGCGGAGCTCTACCCGTCGCCGCCTCTCAAGGAACCGACAAAGGCCGTCGCGTCGTGCCATGATGAATCCGATGAAACCTGCTACAATAGTGTCTCCAGGCACCCGTTCAGTGGTTCAGCCTCGTCGGCTTCTGCCTGACCACCGAGCTCATAGAGTTTGCCGGCGAGATGGAGGCCCTTCTTGGCCGGCTAGACATTGGCAACGACAATGAGCAGGAACAATTTTGCATGGAAGCATTGTGCCTTATCGAGAGGATGGACGTAGAAGGCGGGCAAGCGTGCGGCCTCCAGCTGGTGCCAGAGGTGTCCGGCGATATGATTGACATCGACTTCAACTGCGGCTCACCTTAGATGACAACGGGCGAGAACACGGCAAGCAACGGTGCCAGCGCCGACGTTCAATTCGTGCCGCGAGGAGCCTCATACTCAATCTAAATTACTTTGGCCACTAGGAGACCTGCGTGCGTGAACCTGCCTAATTGATTGATAAAAAGTTAACTACCTAAAATACCCTTGACTACTCAATATACTATCAGAAATCTACGGTAGTATTGCCTCATCTGGACCCTCCAATCACACAAAATGAACGGTCCAAATATATTTGATGCACCGTAAAAGGTCTCTAAAAGTATGCAACACATTTGTCCTCGTATTATGTACACATGGCAATTCAACAGGTCACTGAAGTACCGAATTCTTTGGACCCTTAATATGAGAAAGCAGAGAGGCACCAAGTCCAAATGCATATGTATTATGTAGTAGATGTGTTGTGTGCGTGCAGTCCCTCATGAAAACCATATGCCTTTAATTGTGTCTTATTTTTGTGTCAACCAATGTCCACAATACTTCATTGCTACTTAAATATTTCTTGGAACACTACTAAGCAATGTTCTCCTTTATGCATCTCGAGGGCAGTGCATGCACCGAAACAGTGAAAAAAATGCACCATGATACTAACCTTAAGTTCCACAAGTATAGCTGGCTTTCAGTGTGAAACGCGCAGACAAATCTACAAGATTTGACGCGCATGGTTACCTGGACTCCATGGCAGTTACAACTACAATCGAAGTCTCAACTGAAATTTTCAACACAGAATGGTAAGTTAAGATCTTATGACTTTCTAGAGATTGTATCACATGGGATCCCGATACCTCTTGATCTTACCAAGACAAAGCTACCAGAGTACCTTTCATGGACTACTCATCTCTGACCTAGCAACGTTGGTGCTGAGAGTGGATTTAAGGTTGCATGTATCATACTGTGTGGTGATGTGCCACTCTGCATGGGAGGGGGGGTCGTCGATGATGTCGCAGTCATCGGACGAAGAGTCAATGCAGCTGGCCATCCTCCGGACTGCGCGGTTCTACTGCTTCGCCAGCTTGGCGGATTTCGCTGCCACCACCGCCTTATCGGTCTCTTTCACACTTTGATTGCTCAATACCGAGCCGGAGCGCCTTGGCGTTCTTCCAATGGAGCCGATGGGTGGGCATCTATCTCCCCCGTCGTGAGTGAGCAGCGGAGAACAAGCCACGAGGAGCTCTTCCTCCCCATCGGTCTCCGGCAATCCGCGTCGGCGGTAAGAGGAGGATGTCGCCACCTTATCCCTAGCCCGCCGCCTCTCATGGTGGGTGGCCCGCGCCTCCAATTCTGGCTTCTACGTCCGCGGCATCGGCGACGCGAGCATGAGCACCCACCGATGACCATGAGGAGCAGCCGCCGAAGGGGGAGGGCGTTGGCCAGCAGAGCGGAGCAAGCCGAGCGCAGTGCACAACAGGCCATCGCCAGTGTCCCACTCTAGCGTCGGGCGACAGGGATGGAGCGAAACCCAGGCTACTGCTGGTGTTGACCCGCGACCGATGCAGCGTGATGCAGAAGGCCAGCTCCTTGTCGTTGCCTGCTTCTGCCTCACGGACGAAGGCGTCCCAGTCATCTTAGTTGTCTAGTGCCGCCACTGTCAGTGCTCGACGCTGGGACAGAAAGGAGAGGGGAAAGCACGAAGACGGGAGGGGAATCGACAAAAGAGTGGAGCGGAAAGTGAGAGTGAAACTAGGGTTGGGTCCGAGTGGGGTTTTTAGTGAGGACATAGTTAGGTCCATGCGTTCCAGGGTGGGCCGGGCTGACCTGGCGGACGCTTCCGGGCCGCCTCATATCCGACACACATATGAGGAGTGGGTATGAGGGGTACCAGTCAGCCTAGCTCGACCAGGGACAATTATTGGTCACTGACCGGACAGTCAGCCTAGCCCGGTCAATATAGGGAGTCCGAATATAGATGCTCTAATATAGCAACAGAGATCATCTGTGCCAAAGTAAAATTAAGCAAATAGTGTTGTAAAGCCGGTGAGCGATGTCATCTTCTTCGAGGACATGGAGACAACAGAACATCCAAAGTATTCCCTTCTCTATGGTCTGGTCATGGGCAGCGGCATTGCTTTGCTCAAGGAAAGCCACTGTGAGCGTAGGTGTGCGCTGATCTTCTCTATGTGGCCATCTTCTGATGGTATCCATTCTTGTACTAGGTGGAACAACTCCATCTTCCAATGGTGAAGCGCCTTTTGAGCCAGCCTAGGAGACATGTGCCTTTTCCGGAGATGGAATTGGATGATTGTGTCGTGTCAGTGTCCTTAGTTGTTTGGAGATGGCATCCCTGTCTGTGCTAGTCGTCCTTTCTCCTCTAGAGACGGCCATTCCTAGTCCATGGGGCTTCGTCCATAGAAGAGGACCTCAACGTCTTCGGCTTCATGTTTGTTGTGTCTTTCTTGCTTGAAGCGTGGAGGCTTTGTTAGCTGCTTTCCCGTGCCTCCAGTGGCAGACCTGGAATCGCAGACTTGGGGTGCCTTTGTTCAAAGTTTACACTAAGTATCATTATAATCTCAACAAATAGCCTAGCAACAACTTGATGGATATTTAGTGTTAAGTATATAGTAATTTTTTTTCAACTTTGGAGGGGGTGCCAGGGCACCCACGACACTCCCACTAGATCCGCCACTGTGCGCCTCTATCTTAGTGCGTTGTTCTTTTACTTTGTTGGTTTGGCGTTGGTTATAATCCTGGCCGGTTGATGCTTTGCTAATTTAAAGTATTTCTTTACAAATATACACCAGGAATCAATTAATGTCATACAGTAAACACATCTAAGTGATGGTCGGCAGCAAAATACTTTTACTGGCATAAACAATGTGCGCTTTTTAATTATTCTGAAGTGCTCGGTCGACGTCCGGTCCAAATATCCATGCCCTGAAATGTTATCATGCTAATCACGACCTGCCTGAGCTCACTTTCCACCACCGCCGCCATCGGTCATGCATTGTGTCTAGCTGTTCCCCTGGGAGCATTACTGAGCTAAAGTCCACAAAAGCTAACTAGCACCAAACAGCAAACGTAAAATGTGAATTCTGAAGAAAGTATCTCAAGCTATAGTGGGTGCATGCGTCAAATGTGAAACGCTGCAAGCTAGCAAACGTAATAATTAATTAACGAGAAGCATGCCAATGTCGCAGAACTTAGTACTTTTTGTTTATACTTTTTAAAGGAAACTATACGTACTATCTCAGTAATAGCTGCATATATATGACTTCTAAAGATTTCCAAATTAAGAATCTAAAACATATAATACGTGACCATAGGTCAAGATTATTTCTTTGTTATAGATAGAAAACATGACCCTGTTTCTCGAAAACAAAATAACTGTAAACACATGATACAAGGCTAATGAAGCCATTCCTATAGTTTGGCAGCGAAACACACAACACTGAGTTTCGGTGGCTGTCTTAATCTATTTGGTCAGTTAAACAATTCAATCTTCATAATGTTATCTTGAGCCGTCTTTCTTTTCAATGCAAAAAAGTTTATAGCCGGGCAAATTGAAGAATCACTTTCTAGCATCGCGACGAATTGGTCTTTGCGGCATATCCTGATGTTGCATTATTGATATGTTTGCACCTATGTTTAAATCAGTAGATTTTCTTTGTTATATATCTTTTTGTGGCAACTATGGTAGTCGTTATCGTTCAACACAAAATTCATGCAGATTTTTTGCATGATAAGACGATAGTGCTTCTACATGCGGGGAGCACTTGGTGTGTCTAATTGCTTGCTTGCTGAAGAAAACACATTTCATGAACATAGCTGCCTTACTCTATAAATAGAGCCCAGCACAAACATTCATCTCACACAACACCAAGGTAAAACCTAGCTAAGAACAAATAAAATACCAGCATCCATGGCTAAGTCACGGGCATTGGTTGCAACACTGTTGCTGGTCTTGGTGGTGTCCGTCACCGCAATAGAGGGTGTTCATGGCATCTGTGGCATGTCAAATGATGAATTCAAGCTTTGCCAGCCCGCAGCAGCAGTGGAAAACCCAACAGACAATCCGTCGGCTGAGTGTTGTGCCGCCCTTGGGAAGGCCAACCTGTCGTGCATTTGTCGCTACAAAGGCATCGCCGGCATATGGTTGAGGATGTACCACATCGACGCGGACCGTGCAATGGCGCTGCCCGGCAAGTGCGGTCTCACCATGCCCAACAACTGCTCGTGATGATCGGGTGCACTATCCATAAGCATCAAACTGTCTGTCGGTCTATATATATGCATCAACATTAATACGGCTAAATAAGTGGAGGAGCAAGTGAAAGGTCTTATTGTTGTCGTGTGATTTGAATTCTCTGCCTATCTCATTAATCTGTCGATAAATGGTAGCATGTATGTATACTGGAAGTGTAAGGAGGACAAAAGTGCCTTGCATGCAGTCCCATATATTTGATATCTTAAGTGGTGAGCTTCTTATTGCCCAAAAGTTGTGTGTTTTCAATGAACAAGTAAAAAGTGATCGCAAGGTAATTTCAATATTGTAATCAACTATCAGCGCGGCCCATAGACATCCTTATAGTTGATTATGTTTTGTCTTCAAGTTATTAAGTCTCATAGTAACCTATTGTACCAAATATATGCCCTACAAAGACATGAATCCACATTGGTTGAAATATTTCCATTCAAGTGTACTAGATTGTTGGTAAGTATCCACAACAACATAGGACCGACTGCACAAGACATACGGTTGGATATACATGACCATGGTCATTACATTGATCACCAACTTTCCTTCTTCAAATCCATGAAACCCGGTGTCATCTTCGCACCAATAATCTTTGAAAAAGCAAGTATTAAATCTAAACATTTGAGAGCTTGTACGTGAACAAATTTAAATCTTTATTCACAGTTTATTGGCGTTCATCGATTGGTACATTGTCATGCCTCTCTATACTTGTCCGTCTTATATATTATGTGACCATCAATATAAAGTTGTGCAAATACCAAGATGTACAATATGAAAAGACCAATAGATTGCCTCTCATGTCATCATGTATATGTCCTTACTGACCATGTTCCTATTGTCTTGTGTTTACGTATGTATTTTTTTCATGTGAATAAGATGTAGATGCTCATTTCCATTCTACAAGAACAGTGACAATATGATCAATTTCCAATGGTGCATGCTGAGCCACTCGAATTTTATTGCCGTAAGGATTTTTTTTACACTTATGTCGTAACCACGAGGATTTCTCATCATTCAACACTTTGGGTAGCCTAATTCGTCCCCATGTACAAAAATGGGTGTATTGCCTTCGATAGCGTTACCACCAAGTTTGTATGAAGCAAATTGTACAACTTTATTTTATCACACATATTCATGAACAACTATTTCCTACCACATTGTTTCATGTGTTCCTTCAGGGAAACTGTTGGTAGGTAATGTTGCAGTTGAACATGCATTGACTTGGGACACAACATTTGATTCTTTCAATGATCGTTGTTGTTACACTAGCAAAGTACGATATTCCCAGAGCTTCTAATACATGAATCACACGTGTGTGGTGTTCTTCTTTCGTGGAAGATTTTCGTTTTCTATGGACTTGATATCTGGTAGGATACACTTGATTCCTTCATGTTGGGTGCTACACATACTTTCACAATTCAAATATTCCAATGTTTTAGATGCGGTAGATGAATACGGCATAATAAATATCTGTTACGAGGTTTCATCTTACTAGAATATTAAGTCTTCTTGACTACAACTTGAGAATGCATGCTCTTCCTTGAGCTTCAAATGAACCATTTTGCTAAAATGTTAATAACTCAAGAACAATTAAAATTTAGAGACATAATATGACAAAGTACCGCTAGCCTATTAGATACTATTCCATCATGAAGGCAACAATATATCTATCAAATTTCTGTTCCTAGCCCTTAGTGAGAGAATTATTCAAGCATGCTGCATCATATAACCCAAACATGTTGTCTTCAATCTCCTCATAGATTTCTACAGGAATATGCATGTCAACCGGTGCAAGTATATCTTCAGGTCCTACTACTGATTTGCAAACCTCCTCTTCTGATGGAATTTCGGGTTCGTCCTTCATGGAGTTCCTTCCTGGATCAATCATATGTATATCTATTGGGTTTGCATGAACCTCAATAGTTTTTTTAGAACCTTCACTGGAGCAATTCCGTTGACTTTGGTTTCATTTTCCATCTTTGTAACCATATAAACTTCAGTGCATTTCAGGAGCATGATTGCTAGGTCCCACAAGTTGGCCCTTTGCTCGACTCCCAACCATGCAATGGTTAATCACTTTGCTTGGTTCTATCGGTTCATTACAAATTCTTGTCCATTGTCTCCATTGTCCATGCTCATGACAAGGATCTTGTTTACCATATGGTTTATGAAGGAGTGTTATTTTTTGCTTTACATATCCTGAGTCTAACATGAAATTTCATTATGTCTGGTATATGTTGCTTGATTTACTTATATTCCCGTGAATATAAATCTTAATCGTGTTGTTTGAGAGTCTTGTTAGTATCTTACCCACTTGCTAGCGTTTTAGGGTTTAGGGTTTAGGTGGAGTGTAATCCAAAGGTGTGGAGGATAAGGACTTGAACTCTTTAATGGTGGTATCAGTTTGATATATGGACATAAATGAGTAGAACACTTCCATTTCAATATAAGAAGTATACTAAAAGCATCTGGTATATAAATGGAAAATAAACAAAGCAAAAGAAATTGAATCACCAAAGTAGTGGCTACACCCAAGTTCATTGCACCATGGTGAATAGTAAAATTGAAATTTTTTTAGGAAACGTTCTAAAACTTTGTGGCCTTGATTATGACCAAAATTTTGAGGTGCTTGCAAAATTTGGTGGCCAGATAAAATTAAATGAGCTCTATACACGAAACATAAAAACTCTGCTCAAACAGTGCACACATGTTTGAGAACACATTTTGTTATTTTTTTGTACAGAGCTCTTCGGATGTCACTTGGTCACCAAATTTTACAAGCACCTAAAACATTTGGCCATAATCAAAGCCACAAAGTTTCAGATTTTTTCTGCTTTTTTTATTTTACTGTTCATCATTGGTGCAATGAACTTGGGTGCAGCTTGGTTACAACCTAACCTCTCGCATGGTCCTCTCGTCGCCTCGCCCACAACGGCAGCGGTAGCTTGTGCACAGCAAACGGACAAACATGCAGACGCACGCCCGTGCTAGTTCTGCGCTCCAGATTGCACTGATTGTTGCCGAGCTACTTTGAGTAAGAGAGAATTTAGTTGACCCTTAATATACAGTTATACACTGAATCAGTAGATGTCCCGCAATATGCTTATCAAAGTGATGGTCGGCAGATTGGCATGAACAATAGACGTTTTTCATATAGTCCCGAGTGCCGGTCGACGTCCCCGCCAAATTCCCATGCCCTGAAGAATGTCATCATGCTAAGCAAGACCCGGCCGGCTGAGCTCGACTTCCACACCCGCCGGCCGCCGCAATCAGTCATGCGTTGAGTCTAGCTGTTCCCCTGTACTGGGCTGGCAGCATTACTGAGTTAAGTCGGCAAAAGGTAGAACCCCAAGATCACGCCAGTCTCAGGCTACAGTAGGTGCATGCGTCCAGTACCAGTGTGTAATGCTTAAGCTAGCGAACGTCATACGTTGTGGCCGAACGGTAGTGATTTTTATTTACTTTACCAACGACGCTAAATGTACTACCATCCTCTTTCATTACCTATGAACACATACCATGTTTTTAGAAGAAGAAAATAACTCTGAACACATGCTACGAGATAAAACACTTGTTTAGCAGGTTGGAGTGCGATATCTAGTGAAATCATTCATATAATTCGGCAGCGAAACATATAACACTTGTGAGTTCAGTGGATGTCTGAATAGATTTGGTCAGATAATTCACTCTTCAAAATGTTGTCACGAGCCATCTTTCTTTTTCAACGTTTTTTTTAAAAAGGAGGATGATCCCCGGCCTCTGCATCTGGGAGATACATACGGCCACTTTATTGATTATTCTCGAAGACCTTACAAAGTATTACAACAATGTGCCTGAATCCACCATCTTGGCAACACATGCCGCTACTCCTATCCAAAATGATGAAGGGGCGCTAGCTGGGCCACTATCCAAATCACTCATCTAAGCCTAACATCAAAAGCCGGAAGCCGAAACATATTCGGAGGCCCCAGCCGAGCCACATACCGGGTCTGGGGCATAATCCAGTCAGACGCACTTGTGTGTCGTCGCCGCCATCTTCCACAGGTCCGTCTTCAGATCATATTGAGGCTTCTACCTTGTCTGGCCACTCTGCCATCGACGTCACCATGACGCCAGACAACAACCTCCTCCTACGCGAGTCCATCTTCGTGCATCGGACGCCGAGCCTCCACAGCGCCATGCCACCGATATCCGCCGCTATCGATGTGTGAGATGAAGCACCGCTCCACCATCCCCCCAGCTAGCACTTACTCCAAAACGATGCCCCCAGGAGGGAAAGCGATAAAACGCCATCATCGTCCGATCCGGAAGACCCAGATCTAGGGTTTCCCCCGGAGCATCCCAAGCCTGATGACGCAGACTGCAACGACGATGCCTCGACAAGGGAACGACATCTAGGACGCCGCCATCGTCCACCATGACCGTAGTCGGCGCGATTTTCATCGGCAGTTGCTCCACCAGATATGCGCCGACGTCGCTGGTCCCTTCAACCGGAGCAAACTCCAAAACAATGCCCTAAAGAGGGACTACGACGCAAAAGCGCCGCCATCGCTCGATCCCAAGAAGATCTAGGGTTTCCCCCGTAGTTGCCCGCGCTGTCAAGGGCCAGACAAGGGTAGAATCCCGCGGATCTGCCCAGCTGCCGACGAGTCGCACCCACCACCGTGCCGACGGCTGACTAGCGATCAATCTGGCCGCGCCGCCACGAACCAATCCGGTCACGCCGCCGCCGTCCCTGGCGGCCGTGACGCACCAGATCGCAAGGCCTCCTGTCGCAGGGAATCGACGTTGCCGAGGCGCCGCCACCACCCGCCGTGGCGACCGGCCCGCCGCCATGCTCCGGCCCGGCGGTGCCGGCCCGCGCCAGCCCCACCCGAGCGAGAGGGCCCGAGTCCCCGCCGTCGCCGGCGACGGCCAGGCTTTGCCTGGCCGCGCCCTTGGGCGGCGGCGAGGGAGGAGGAGGAGGAGTGGGGGAGGTTCGGCGGCGATGGGATCTGGGGCCTCCCAGTCGCCCACGCGGGGGGCGGCTCGGGAGGGAGACGTACGGGATGGGATGGGATCTGATCTTTCTTTTTCAACGTAAATGGCAAAAGGTTGAATCACTTTCTATCATTGCGGAGAACTAGTCTTTACGGCGTTGCATTATGGAGATTTCACATGAATATTTCAACAGAAATCAGTAGATTTGCTTCATTGTATATCTTTTTGTCCCAACTATGGTAGTCGCTATCGTTCAACAGGAGGTTCAAGTGCAGATTTATTTTTTGGCATGATAACACGATAGTGCTTTTCTACACGTTGGAGCACTTCGTGTTGTTCCTGCTTGATGCAGAATACACGCTTAATGAACACAGGGGCGAATGCCCCTATAAATAGAGCTCCAGCCCAAACATTCATCTCACACACCCTCAAGGTAAAGCTAGCTAAGACAGAAAACTCCCATAGCAATCCAGTAGAAAACTAAATACATCACCAGCATCAATGGCCAAGTCACAGGCATTGGCAGCAACATTGTTGCTTGTCGTGGTGGTGTCCCTTGCCGCAATAGAGAGTGTTCATGGCGTTTGCGGCATGTCGAATGACGAATTCAAGCTTTGTCAGCCTGCGGCGGCAGTGAATAACCCGACAGATAGTCCATCTGCTGAGTGTTGTGCCGCGCTAGGAAAGGCAAACCTATCGTGCATCTGCCGCTACAAAGGCATGGCCGGCATATGGCTGAAAATGTATCATATTGACGCACGTCGTGCCATGGCACTACCAGGCAAGTGCGGACTTACCATGCCAAGCAACTGCTCTTGATGATTTGAAGTACTATCCATAAGCATCTAAGTGTGTGTCAGAGTGTGGGTGTACATATGCATCTACACTTTATGGCTAAATAAGTGAAGGAGCACTTGAAAGGCATTGTGCTACTTGGTCTTATTGTTGTTTTGTCATTTGAATGTGTACTTGTCTCATTAAGCTTTGATTAGCAGTATGCATGCATACTGGAAGTTTAAGAGGATGGTAAAAGTGTCTTATATGCAGTCCCATAAACTGGTAACTGAATATAATATCTTATACTGGTAACCTTGTATGTGTCTTTTGCAATAAAAAAACTTGTATGTGTCAGAAATGTGTGTGTTCCCTAGTGAACAAGTAAATGTCCCTCGCATACTCTTTTTTCATTGGTCACTGCTATGTAATTTGAATACTTTAATCTCATGCCGGCCATAAAACCCGATGTCCGAAGCCTCAAGCCGTGAAAACCAAATCGACCACGTATAACCCGGACCCGAAAAACCAAGCACTACATTGGGTAACAGTTTTGGAAACCCAAATCTAATTCGGGAAATTGGGCTTAGAAGCCATGGTACACGAATTGCCCGAATAGCCCAAAATAATTCAGCGGCCAAGTAAAAAATCCCGCATAGAGATGACCCAACACGAAATCCCATCGCTAGGCCCCGCAAGTGAAACCTAGGTCATGTGACTCACATCACTAACTCATGTCCCCTTCCAAGCACCATAGCGCCTGCCCTAGCCGCCGCCCCAGCCCCCCGCCCCCACCCCACAGGCATTGCACTCCGTCGCCGATCCGCATCCGCGCTGTCGTGACTTGCAAGACGGAGGTGGAAGCTGTGTTTGGCGGGCGACGATGTTGGCAGACCATCATCGAGTCGGCGATGCAGCATGACATCGACGATCCAAAGGAGACAAGAAGGATGCTACCATCATTCTCAAAGCCGCAACCGATCAAGAGACGTGAATTTGGCATGCATTTTTTGGGGTGCATGGATATTGCAATGACATCAATGTGTTTCATCAGTCACCACTCTTTGCAATGTTAGCCAATGGCGAATTACCAAGTGGAGTTTCAAGCAAATGGCCGCCCATACAACATGGGCTACTAGCTTGCAGGTGGGATATAGATCCGAAGTGGTCCACTTTTTTGAAGGCAATTTCAAGCCCCCAGCGTAATTAAGAAAGAACTTTGCTTCCATAATGCTCAAGCGGCTATTAGAAAAGATGCGGAGAGGGCTTTTGGGATTTGCAATCCCAATTTGCTATTGTGCGAGGAACAACTAGGTTTTGGGATCAAGAGATCCTTTGGTACATGATCATGGCTGTCATGATCATGCGCAACATGATCATTGAAAATGAGCATGGGAAAGATTCAGTTTACACCTTCTATGAATTAATGGCACAAGTAGTTTGGCCACGTAGAAGGGAAGACTACATCCGCCTCTTTTCTTGAAGTGTATAATAACATTCAAGATTTTGATACACTCAAAGATCTACAAAGAGATCTCATTGAGGATGGTGGACATGGTATGGGCAACAAGCCCATTAGTTTCATCTCTATGTTTAATGTATCTGTGGTGATGAACTTTGTGTTATGTTTGATGAACAATTTCTGTTGAATTTGATGTTGCAGATTGATGAACTATGTAATAACTATGTACTATTTGTATAATATTTGTTTTGGATTCATTTGAGATGAGTTTGCTATTTTTTTCTATTTCAATATGTATGTAATGGTGAAGAAGAAAAACTTATTTGTGTGACCTATTTACATCATTTTCTACGACAGAAAGTTTTCTGATGCCCTATTATACATCATCTGCCGATGGTGCTTTAAGATATCACAAGAACACAATGTGAATCCATGCAATTATTAGGGACACCTATACTGCAAGTTTCTTTCAGTATGCACACCTACCAACTATCATCATTGCATTTGATTTTGCGCATCTTGTTGTAATAAAGCGTAGAAGAAAAAGAAGCCAGTTTTCTTACAAAAATTTAATAAAACCGATGAATGCACTAATAGTTCATCAACATCACTGGCTTGGTAATTGAAAATTGATGGACTATCATTTTGCATTCCTTTTTTGAGAGACATACACTTGGACGCTAAAGTCTACGTAACTATGTAACCAACACCTTAGCCACAAATGGTGGAAAATAGTACTGCAGAAGTTCTCAATATTGTGTCATCCAGTGGAAAATCAGAACTCCTCCTCGCTGCTAACACTGGTGGATCCTATTTTCCACATAGGTCAGGCAATAGGCATCAACCCCCCCCCCCCCCTTCCCACAACCACATTGCTCGAACAGATATGGGTTGGCCCATACGCGGGAATCTAACGTGACTTTCTTTCACCGGTTCTGAGTAGGTTCTTGAACCTTCCCTAAATCGGTTTTAATTTTTTAATATGATTTTCTTTCGGTTTCATTTTTCTTATTTTTTCCATGTTAATCTTACGACATTTTTAAAAATTTTGGGAACATTTTTTGAAATTTACTTACATTTTCCAAATTCATGAACATTTTTATAAATTTGTGAGCACTTTTTGAGAATACTTTTTGCATGGCACCATTTTTTGAAAGTTGTAAACATTTCTTGAATTTGCGCAAACATTTTACATTGGAAAACATTTTTGGAAATTCAGAACATTTTTAACAATTCATGATTTTTTTTGAAATTTTTAATAATTCGGAACATTTTTAATAACATCTTTCAAGTTTGTTACTGTAACCTTTTTTAAAATTTAAAACATTTAAAAATATAGAAATAATTTAAAATGCATCTATATTTTAAAATATGAGTATATTTTTCAAATTCATGAATGTTTTTAAAATTCAGAAGACTTTTTGGAATCCCGGAACATTTTCAAAAAATTGTGGATATTCTTTTAAAATTAGTGGATATTTTTGAAAATTTAGAACTGTTTTGAAATCTCAAACATTCTTTAAAGAAGCAAAAAAAGTAGCAAAAAATAAAAAGAAAAACTAAAGGTAAAAAACAAAAATAAATGAAAAATAAAAGACAAAAACTATGAAGCCCCGCCCCACACATGGGCCGGCTCAAAAGAGCGGATGAGCTAGGGGTACGTGTTGGTTCGCTTTCCACCACACGGATAGGGGAATAGGAGCTTCCGCCGACACCAACAATCTCGTCGTGGCGGAAGCGGGGCTCAATCCCGACAACGCGTGGTCGTCTGCGTCTACGTGCAGGGCCATGGCAAATATGTTCCATACTCCTCCCCATTGGGGAAGCCGAAGCTCGGGCCTCCACTGGTGCCAAGATGACTGGCACCTCGTCGACTCTGCAGACAATTGCACACGATTCAAATGTCGATTACGATGGTAAGTGGTGGCTATCATGAGTATTATCTGGTAGCACATATGTAAATTGTGAAGCAATATACAAGTACTGAATAAATTACCACTACTAGGAAAAATCTTATACACAGAATATTATCAGCAGCGTTCTTCAAAATACGACGCTACTGCTATTTAGCAGCAGCGCGTGCCAGAAAAACGCGCTGCTGAAAGAAAAATAGCAGTAGCGCGTCATCTCTAAACCGCACTACTGCTCTAATTGCCATGACCTCGCCGTCCAGCTAGTTATAGCAGTAGCGCCTTACACCGTACCGCGCTACTGCTATTCTCCTTACCTGCAGCGCCTTTTCATACCCGCGCTACTACTAACCCTACCTTATCCCCACGCGGCTGACCCTCTCTCTCTCTCACTCTCCCTCTCAGTCACTCTCGCCCGCGCCGATAACCATTGTCATTCGTCGCCGCCGCCGCCGTCGTCCGTCCGCCACCAAGGTACTCCCTCCTTCCGTCCCTCCTCCCACAGCGCCCTCCTCCCTCCTCCTCCCACCGCGCCCTCCTCCCTCCGCCTGCGGCCGCCCCCTCCTCCCTCCTCCTCCGGCAGCCCTCCTCCCACAGCCCCTCCCTCCTCCTCCTCCTCCCACCGCCCTCCCTCCTCCTCCTCCGGCTAGCCCCTCCCCCTCCTCCTTCGGCCGCCCCTACCCCTCCTCTCTCCTCCCTTCCTCCCTCCCTCCCTCCCTTGTCTCTGTTTTTGCAAATCGTAGGTAACTAGTTTATTTAGCAAGTGATTAATATAACTAGCTTATTTTATATTAAGTGCTTAATGGACCTAGTTTATTTAGTAAGTGCTTAATAGAACTAGTTTATTTAGTAAGTAGTTAATAAAACTAGTTTATTTAGTAAGTAGTTAATAAAACTAGTTTAATTAGTGTTAGGATTTTATATAAGATATTTTCGAATGTTTTTTTTTCATATTTTGAATCATTGAAATGCAATGACCATCGATAAGTGGCCTATGTTTTGCCGGAGTGTTGATTAATTTCCGTTCCGGCAAATTTCAGGCGCTCGAAGTGTCCTTTTTTAGCAAAGGTCATGCCGGATTTTTTGGGTTTTGCCATCGAGTTATAATCTCTGAATTTTGAACACAGGAGATGTCTGATGACGATGGGATCCCGGAGTGCGGGTACTGCTATGATGACCGGGGTGTGTGCGACAGGTTTCCTCACCTACAAAATGATAGGTTTTTCACCGTGAAGCTGGAAGAGACCTTCGATGTTTGTACGGTACGCAACGACAAGCATTTCATCGTAATTAATATCATCACTTGTGCTTCTTTTGTTCAACGTGTAATTTATGGATTTTTTCAATTCGATTAGTACATCCCGTGCCATGCTAGACCATATGTATTGGAGAAGCTTGGTTTTGGTTTAGATGACTTTGAGAATGTGGAGACGAGGAGGGCTCACTTAAGAACTAAACATGGTTACGAGTTTCTGGTTAAGTTCTACAATGAGGTCGACCGCTCCCATTTTGGTTGCTCTAATTGGGAAGCTCTCTGTAAGGCATATGGATTTGAGGAGGGAATGCGAATATATTCGTCCCGAAGATTATGATGATGATGATAATATCGACATCTGGGTGGATGTGGATATGCCTCCAGTTTTGCCTAGATGTGAGTTTGTCAAACTAATTTGTTAAGTTCAGTAATTTATGTTGTTAATTTAAAAATATTTGGTGTTCGTCCATACTAAACTTATTTATTTATAATTTTCAGCTTATTTCTTATCTTCAAGAAATACTCGGAAGATAGTAGACAACACATACTACAGCTATGACTCCAAGCTTAATTGTGAGGAGAAAGGTTATCTTGTCTCATTCATAGAAGATGTTGAGGCCTTCAAAACCAGTCACTTTATCAGCCCAAATTATACTAGATACATGCCACTAGTCCATACATTGCTTGATGATAACTTCATTGCTAAAAACTTGGTAAGATTTTGTTAATGATGGTAACTTCATTGCATACATTATTCTTAAGTAAACCATTGCTAACTATATATGTTACTATTTCGTTTTTGAACAGAGGCTCCCAAAGCAGGTTTTGCCTGACATGCTATTTACCGAAGGTGATATGCATATGGTTAGCTTACGACCAACTCCTTCGGAGGCTTACCATACTGCATACTCGATTTCTTCAAATGATGGAAGGCTCAAAATCAAAGAATGGAGCAAAGTGATGAATGCGCACACGCAAATAATTGGAGACAAAATGAATGTGCGCAAGCCACAAGTTGGAGATAGGTTTATGTCCATTCTTCATTATGGTGAAGGACCGGTTTATCTGTTTTATGGTATTTTAGCTAGGAGAGAGGAGTAGGTCCTAAGTATTAAGAACAATTAGTTAGTGTTGATTATATATGACTACAATGTCTTAGACTTGATGGTGATGCTGAGTAAGAGTAGTGACTATGAGTACTATGATGATGATGAGGACGAGTTGTTATTATAACTAGTGACGAAGTTGTTATATGATGTCCCATCATGGACGAAAATGATGATTATGAGGAGTTATATGACAATGATATATTATGATGATAAGTTGTTAATGATATTATGATGATGATGAGAAGTTATTATGTCATTGGGTGAAAGAACCGCTGATTAGTTTCAAATGGATGGATCCAAAGTGACAATTGGTTACTTTGGATCCATGCACTTGAAACTAATCCAAGGTTCTTTCACCTAGTGATTTAATAACTCATTACGATGTAAAAACAATCTCTAAATTGCTACTGTATGAAAAATTATATACAGGTATATGAATACGACCTAAAATTAAAAAGAAATGGAATAGGGAATAATAGTAGTAGCGGTTGTTTACGAAAGCGCTACTAATAATTAGCAGTAGCGATTGACTTGGAAAGCGCTACTACTAAGTAGATATAGCAGTAGCGAGTGCCAGTAGGCGCTACTGCTAAGCATTAGCTGTAGCGCCTTATCAGTAGCGCGCTTATCCGCACTACTGATAGGCCAAAAACCAGCGCTACTGCTAGGCTTTTCCCTAGTAGTGTACGTCCAATTGAATCCACTCCTGAAAGTTACAGGAAGAACGGAAAGAAGTTTGGACAGTGCCTCCTCCAGAAGTAGTTGATCGATGCCACTATGTTTATGGTCATGTCTAATTGCCCCAACCGCCCAAGTTGGGGGTAGTCACATAACGATCTAGTAGTTCCACAACCAGCTCAAGCACTCTAGTTTATAAGGGGCAACAAACAATTACAATTGACTAACCCGAGTTGGCAAGGAAAGAACACGAGAGCTCCAAAATCCTATGGTGTCCAAAGCCCACAAAAGTGAAGCTCCACAGCGAATTCGTTTCATTTTTGACATCCAAAGCAATGGAAGCTTGCTTTCTCTCCCCCTAAGAGACTAAGAAAGCCAGAAATCTTACTGAATGTTCATCTCTCTAGCTATATAATAGAAATGATGGTGTAACCCAAAGAGGGCGGCCACTCTTTTATAGACCAGAAAATATCATAGCACTACGGTGATGTGCTATGTGATCTCATGCAATGCATTATAGCAACCCGTGCTCAAACATGATGATATACTTCCATCACAATGCTACAAATATTTATTAGAGTATGCACAACACTAAGACTAGGTCTAGGAGCATGGCATAAGGGTGTAACAAGACATTCTCCATAACACAGGCACTATAGGTTGCAAAAAAGTGGCAGCCCACTGCTCAAGAACTCCAGTTGACAGGATTCAGCTTCCCTGGTGCATGCAAGAGCAAGTTGTGCAGTTTCAGTAGCCTCGACCGTTGCAACAAAGTAGTTCTTGCCACATAGAAGTGATGTGGGCATGGCGACACACGAGCTTCATATTCCCAAAGCCTCACACTCTCGCAATAGTCAGATGTAGGCCTTTGCCCTTTTTTATTGTGAGAGCATGAGGCATTGAGAATATGGAGCTCTTGTCTCACCTCTACGAACAAAAAAATACTTCTTTTTCCTGTCATCAGTAGTCTCTTCAAGCGCTTCTGCTCCTTGGGCTGCTCCTTTATGGACCAAAAGATATCACAAGAAGACCATGTGAATCCATACAATTACTAGGGCTGCAAGTACATACACCTACCAATACCATCCATGCCTTTGCTTTTGTGCATCTTCTGACAAAATGCAGAACAAAATCAGGCCGGTTTACTTGCAAAGATTTCATGTTCCAATGGATGCACTGAAATTTCATCCACACATCACTGCCTCGGTAATTCATAATTGAGGTACTATCCTTTTGTATTCATTTTCCCCAGGGTCGGACAACATACACTCAGACAATAAAACTCTATGTCAACCATGTTGAAAGGATCGATATGGTTGACTAGAGGGGGGGGGTGAATAGGCAACTAACAATTTTTAGCTTTTCTTTAACAATTTAAACTTTGCATCAAAGTAGGTTGTCTAGATATGCAACTAGGTGAGCAACCTATATGATGCAACAAGGATAGGAACACAAGCAAGCTAGAGATATAACACAAATAAGCTTGCACGAGTAAAGGCAAGAGATAACCAAGAGTGGAGCCGGTAGAGACGAGGATGTGTTACTGAAGTTCCTTCCCTTTGAGGGGAAGTACGTCTCCGTTGGAGCGGTGCGGAGGCACAATGCTCCCCAAGAAGCTAATAGGGCCACCGTATTCTCCTCACGCCCTCACACAATGCGAGATGCCGTGATTCCACTATTGGTGCCCTTGGAGGCGGCGACCGAACCTTTACAAACAAGGTTGGGGCAATCTCCACAACTCAATTGGAGGCTCCCAACGACACCACGAAGCTTCACCATAATGGACTATGGCTCCGCGGTGACCTCAACCGTCTAGGATGCCCAAACACCCAAGAGTAACAAGATCCGCAAGGGATTAGTGGGGGGAATCAAATTTCTCTTGGTGGAAGTGTGGATCGAGGCCTTCTCAACCACTCCTGAGAAAATCAACAAGTTTGATTGGCTAGGGAGTGAGATCGGGCGAAAATGGAGCTTAGAGAAACAATGGAGCTTAGGGTTGGAAGATATGGGTCAACGGGGAAGAAGGGGACCCCTTTTATAGTGTGGAACAAAGATCCAACCGTTATCCACCTACCAGCCCGCGGCCAGCGGTACTACCGCTCCAGGCCAGCGGTACTACCGCAGGGCCACGCGGTACTACCGCTTGTCGCCAAGCGGTACTACCGCAAGGTCATGCGGTGCAACCGTGCAGGCCCACGGTACTACCGCAGCACCAGCAACAGCTAGGGCGGACCAGTGGCACAAGTGCTGAGGGCGGTACTTCCACGGGCGCGGTACTACCGCTCCCCCTTGCGATACTACCGCAAGGCAGGAACCCCCTAGCCTGGGAAGAGTGTGGATAAGGAAACAACCGTGCCTACTTCCGTGGAAAAGCGGAAGAAGCAAAAACCCAACACAGTACTACCGCAGAGGGGCGGTACTACCGCCTGACAGCTGAGCACGGTACTACGGCGGAAGGAAAGCGGTACTACCGTGGTGGGCGCGGATGTAAAAAATTACATCCGCCCCTACTACTGCGGGGAAGCAGTACTAGCCTGGTGGGCCACAGTAGTGCAGCTCCAGGGGAGCAATACTACCATGGGCACCTGCGGTACTACCGCGCCGCAGCATGGTACTACCGCTGGTGCCTACGATACTACCGCTCACCTAGGAGCAGTACTACCGCGAGCCAACACAGCAGCTGGAAACAAGGGACGAGATAAACAACAGAGGAAGCTCCAAGGTGCAAGGGAAAGGAGGGGACAAGGAAGAAACGTGTACGTGATGATTCCACCCAAACCTTTCCGACGCGGACCCCCTCTTAATAGTACGGCTTTCCTACGACTCAAATCCACCAAAAAGAAATGTAGAAAAGACGATGTCGGTGTCAAAACCGGCAGATCTCGGGTAGGGGCTCCCGAACTGTGCGTCTAGGCCGGATGGTAACAGGAGGCAAGGGACATGAAGTTTTACCCAGGTTCGGGCCCTCTCGATGGAGGTAAAACCCTACGTCCTGCTTGATTAATATTGATGATATGGGTAGTACAAGAGTAGATCTACCACGAGATCGAGGAGGCTAAACCCTAGAAGCTAGCCTATGGTATGATTGTTGATGTGTATGTTGTCCTACGGACTAAAACCCTCCGGTTTATATAGACACCGGGTAGGGTTAGGGTTACATAGAGTCGGTTACAATGGCAGGAGATCTTCATATCCGTATCGCCAAGCTTGCCTTCCACGCCAAGGAAAGTCCCTTCTGTACACGGGACGGAGTCTTCAATCTTGTATCTTCATAGTCCAGGAGTCCGGCTGAAGGTATAGTCCGGCTATCCGAACACCCCCTAATCCAGGACTCCCTTAGTAGCCCCTGAACCAGGCTTCAATGACGACGAGTCCGGCGCGCAGATTGTCTTCGGCATTGCAAGGCGGGTTCCTCCTCCAAGTACTTCATAGAAGATTTTGAACACAAAGATAGTGTCCGGCTTTGCAAAATAAGTTTCCACGTATTGCCATAGAGAGAATAATATTTACACAAATCTAATCTGCTGACGTATTCCATAGTGTGACATCACACCACGGCCAAGCTTTTATTCAAACCGTTTTACTGTCCCATCTCAGCGCGTTATGCGAGGCGGTTTCCTTGGCACGTCTTGTTAAAGCAGAGATCGTGTCCCCTTATTCCGGGACTCTCATCAATACGGGCGTGGGTAACCCTACCGCTTCTAGGACTCCTAGATTATAGGCAAGTCCAAACGGGCACAGAGAGGACGCTTGATATTCACCCTCTTTATAAAGGGGACAAGGCTTTTATTTTTCTCTCCCGTGCTCAATCGAATCCTTCCCCCACCTCAAGCTCAAACGCCCGAAGTTCAGGTCAGGCGCCCCGAACCTTCAGTCATGTCCGGATCTAGCCTTCAAGGCCGATGGATGCCCTCCTCCGTCACGGAAGAAGACATCAAGAAGTTGAGGGAGGCCAGATATCTGACCGCCGAGATTTTGCATCGGCTGCCTCCCCGAGGGCAGGCCGTCCCCACCCCCGAACCAAACAAGAACGTCGTGTTCGTTTCCCACTTCCTCCGAGGTCTAGGCCTTGCCCTGGATCCTTTCGTCAGGGGTTTGATGTTTTACTATGGGCTAGATTTTCATGATCTAGCTCCGGACTCCTTTCTTCATATCACGACATTTATTATCGTGTGCGAGGCCTTCCTCCGGGTTACCCCTCACTTTGGCCTATGGCTCAAGACCTTTGAAGTGAAGTCGAAGCTGGTCGAGGGGGAGCATGCAGCGTGTGGAGGCGCCTCAATACGCAAGATGACGGGAGCTCAGTGGCCCAAAGGTTCCATCCCAGAGGTGTCTGAATTGTGGCAACAGGAGTGGTTCTACATCACGGCTCCTAGAAGTGCCAAGTGGGCGGTCCCCCCTGTTTTCTGCTCGGGCCCCCCACCACAACTGATGTCATGGATTAGCAGAGGTCTGAGCTGGGGCCAGCCAAGGACGTGCCTATACTGCAAGGCCGCATTCGAGATCTCTTCAATGGAGATTTCAGTTTGGTTGCGGTGATACAGGTTATGCTGGTTCGTCAAGTCCAGCCTTGCAAACGCCGGCCTCTTCGCCTGTGGGAGTTCAATCCCGAGGGACCGCGTGCCATTCAAAATTTTCTCGGCCTGACGCATGAGGAGATGTACAAGTCATTCTTCGGACCTCAGACGGAGTGTCCGGAAATCACCGAGGACGTGGGCCTGAGTAGCAACCGCGCCGCCGAACAGGTAAGGCATCTTCCGGCCGAACATACTTTCTCTACTTTGTTACAAAGTTATCTCTGAGAGTTTGCTTTTTGACCAGGACTGGCTAACAAAGGCGAAGTTGATTCGGTGTTCGGACCCCCTCCATGAGGGTTTGGAAAATCCGGTATTGGAAAAGATGCTCCAGACCGCACCTTTCTCGGAGCCCTTGAAGGAAGATACCGTGGAGGATAATGCGGGTGGACACGGGCCCCCAACGCTACCCACTCAAACCGAGGGAGCGAGCGTCTCCATGAAGGAGGGCGACCAGAAGAGGAAAAGGACTGCACTCCGGGATTCGGAAGCCGAAGCTTCCAAATGGGAGAAGAAGTTTCCCGCAGAGGGTCCTACCTCGGGGGGCGCCGTTACCGCACAAAGTCCGTGGGGGGATCAATTCTCCCGCGAGTCGTAAGTGACCCGAAATACTTTAACAGTACAGATATGCCATCTTTTTCTTCTGAGAAGATAACCACCGCATATATTTTTGCAGTTCGGGCCTTAGCCCCTCTCAAATGAGCTCGTCTTCGGGGGAGCTTCTTCCAGAGATGATGGAGAGCGAAACGCCTCCTCCGGACTCCTCCGCTCCGGAAGCGGGCGACCCTAAAGTGTCGTCGTGGAGGGCCTCTCCGAGTCCGGTGAGGCCAGAAGATAATCCCATTGACCCCCGAAGCTCCCAGTGTCCGGCTCCCGAAGAGAGCAGACAAAAGAGTCCGACACCGTCTAGTGTGCGATCAGATGTTCTGAGGGAGTTGGTGGGGCGAGCGGCCATCTCAGATGAACACCGTGTGCTGATGAATACGGTGATGGAGAGAATATCGTCCGCCGAAAGCGGATTGCATGAAGCTTTTATGAGTCTACTGACAGGCTTTGAGGTACGTAAAAGAATGTATGGTAGTCCTGCACATGCTAGGTGTGCCCTGTGTAGATAGTAGCCCCTGAGACTCTGGTTGTCGTCGGAAATGACGACGAACAGAGGATCATATTCCCAGGCAATAACCATACTGCCTCTATGTGCAGGTGATGGAAGCTCCGGTGGCTAGCCGGACTAGCGAGTTTGCCCATTTAGAACGGCAGTTGGATGCGGCAGACGCCGACATCGATCTTGTTAACAAAAGGCTTGACGAGGCATAGGGTAAGTGTCATTATCTGGTAAACGCCACAATAGGAAGAGCAGTATGATGCCAGCATCTTTAATATGTTGTGACTGCAGATGGAGCTGCCACTGTTGAAGCCTTGCGGGCAGAACTTGCCCGAGCCAAGGAACAAACGAGGTTGGGTAATGCGGCTGCCTTGAAGGCATCCGAAGAGTTGCAAGCCGAGAAGGCCGCGCATGGCGAGAGCCGAGACAAGATAGCCAAGATGGCTATAGAATTAAAAGCCACCGCTGACCGTTGTCGGGTTCTTGAAAAAGAAAACCAGGCGAAGGCATCGGACCTTGAAAAGGCTACTGCGATGAAAAAGGATCTCCGCTCTGCTATGAGGGCAAAGATGGAGGAGCTGCGGGAAGCCGGGGATATTGTAGCTGGGAAATCCTTTATGTTGCGGAGGAAATTCGGAGATCCACGGTATGCCCCTCTGGATCGGCTGTGGAGTTCGGAGGATGTGTATATGGATTTGGCGGCGAGCGCTGCCGATGCGGCCAAGTACTTCCAGGGTCAGACGGACCGTGGAGTAGACCAGCTGTTTTGGAGACAATTCCATTCTCCCGAGTGTCCACTTTCATTGACTGACCAATTAGCCGAATGGGCCGAACTAAATAGGTTGTCCGGACTCTCCATGAGGTCTGTTGTGGATCAGTTATGGCCGGAAAGGTCAAAACCGAACAGCTATTTCAGCTTGGTGCAGTAGTTCCTTGATGTGGTGCCGCACATTAATGCGATGAAGAGGTCGGTGTCGGAGTAATGGGCCACGGGTAGGCCAACCCGAGTCCCATAACCTTTCAAGACATCGGGGCAGGCTGCGTCCCTCAAGACCCAGGGCGAAGAGCCGTCTCCTGAGGAGTCGACGGTAGGGCGGCCGACTGCCCGCTCACGGCCGAGTTCCAGGGACGACTTCCAGAGAAGCCGGCTTTGGGGAGTCGGCCGTCGACTCCAGCAAACCCATGACCTCATCAAAGGGGACGGGGCAGAGGCGTGGCTACAGTGAAGCCCACCCCCGCCCCTTACCAAGGGCAAGCATGGCCACAGCATGCCGTACCCGGGAAGATCTTCGTGCGGCGTGGCACTGTTGCCCGGCCGGCCCTGACATCAGCACCACAGTACCAAGTCCTGCGCCCACGACGGCTTGTCTGTACGGCCTGGAGGCAGCGGGGCCCACCAGTCAGCGAGACCTCGGGAGACGGTGGGAGAACCGCCAGTCGGACCCGCGGGAGTCGGCCCGGGGGAGTCGGCCGAGCCCTCCCCCGGGGTCCATGCGCCATTAATCAAGATGAGATGGGGAGTGGCCACAATGATCGCCCGCCAGGTGGCGGGGCTGTTGCCACGACCCCATGACCAAGCCTGCGTCATCAGAAGCACAACTACAGCAATCAGCGGCCGGCAAGACCCGCCCGCGGCGGACGTGGCCTGTCGGCTCAATACCAAACCAGTCGGCGGGGCCCACCAGTCGGCGGGCCCCAGCAGTCGGCGGAGAAGTCGGAGGTCGGAGGCATTGACGGCTGGGCCCGCGCTCAGTCGAATTACCATTGTACCCCTGGGGGGTGGGCCTATATAAACCCCCCAGGGCACCCATGCAAAGGGGTTGGATCCCAGTAGTTCTAGACCATACAGATAGAAGGAGAGAGCTAGCCTTGCCCTCTTCTACCACCAGAAACAGCTCAAGGAGCAACCGTGTAAACACTTGGCCATAGTGATCATGCGGAGACCCCGCAGAGCAGCAGTAGGGGTATTATCTCCCCGGAGAGCCTCGAAGCTGGGTAAGATTCACCGGCGTGCATGTCTTCGCCTCATCCCGTTTCCAGGCACCGGCGACGTTCTACTCACCCCCACCATGATAAGCCATCCGTTGGCATATGTCGCACCAAACCCCCGACAGTCGGCGTGCATAGAGGGCGCACGGATGACCTTTGCCCGTGTTAAGGCATACTGGGCGGAGATGGATGCTACCAATGTTGCAGCGCAGGATTCAGCTATAGGTCAAAAGGCTACTGAGCCCTATTTTGAAGAAGTTCTTGAGGGTGCCCGTTTGATAGAGACCCAGTGCTAAAAAAATATAATGTTTGAGTGATATGTAATCTCATTAGAAGCGAAATGCTTTTATAAATTTTTATAAGGCTATTTTTATACTTTTTCCTGAAAGTAATATGATGCCTCCTGGGCGGCCGTTTATGTATACATGTGTATAACCTGAAAGATTGTAGTCGTTGGCTTCAGCCCCCACGCATATAATGCGGAGGTGCTCGCAAAAACACGCGTTCACACTTAACCCAACGTCTTGGTCCTATTAAGGAGGTGATAGCGGAGCGAGCGAGGCAACCGGACTATAATGCTTTAGCACTTTCACTTAGTCATAGGAGTTTGACAGTGGAGCTACTAGATAGCCCCTGGTGGCTCCGCACTCTCTCGGTTCTGGGGTGCGTACATGCCTGGCCGGAAAACGGCCCTTGGTTAAGGCGGAGGAATTCTAACATTCCCACAGGTCATCGAGTGGTTGACCAGTCTCACGCTATATCATGACAGTCAGTTTTCGGCTTTCTCTACTGAGGTGCTCGTCCGGATGAACCAGGGCACAATCGCAGTAGTTCTCCTGGTGCTACCTTAGCCGGTAAAGCGGAATGTAAGGCACCAAAACACAAGAGCCAGGCATACCCAACATTTGAACAAAGACAATGATTTGGAGCTGATGCATATAGGGCCAAACTCGTGACGCCGAACACTCCCTAAGGTATTCGGTCTTTGTGGTATAAACCAGGCCTAAATAATGGCCTTTGTAAGAAGCCCCTTGTGTCCAGGTACGTGCATTGTTCTGGCGTGGCCACATGCCAAGACGTCAGCATCCTTCTCAACGGTGGATATGTATCAACAAGAGACAGTAAAAAAGGTTTACGCAGGGTCTTAATCTAAAAAGAATCCTTGGAGCGGGTCCCTGCTGCACGTCTGCGCCTATGTCTCCGTTGTGCCGTATCCTGGACGGGTGTAGCACGATGATCGTCTGTAAAAGAGAGGAAGTTAAGTGAAAAAGTTGTCGTGCAAAAGGATGGTTTTTAAAGAAACCATGTGTAATTCAGGATGATAAGAAATTGCCACTTGTCTGTGCGCGTTGAGCCCCTTGTATTGACAAATAGGGGTGTGACCACTTATTTCTGTATAAATAGCGGCGCCGGACTTGATTAGTTGTATCTGAGGTCTTGACGACCTATTGGATGCTTTCGTTTGTCCGGGCGCCTTTAGTGTGCGGCGGCCAAGGCAGCCTCACGCTCTTCGGCGCGCAGAGATCGCTTGATATTTCCGTGCACTGTAATGATGCCACATGGACCGGGCATCTTGAGTGTGAGGGAGGCGTAGTGCGGTATTGCATTAAAGCGAGCGAAAGCTTCGCGTCCGAGCAGTGCTTGATAGCCACTTTGAAACGGAGCGATATGGAAAGTTAAATGCTCGTGACGGAAGTTATCGGGGGAGCCGGATGTAACTTGTAGTAGGAGGGAGCCCGTACAACGAGCCCCTGGGCCTGGCGTTACTCCTTTAAAGGTAGTATTGCTATGGTGAATTTGTGTTGGGTGTAACCCCATCCCACGGATTGCATCCTGATATATTAGGTTTAGGCTACTGTCGCCGTCCATCAAGACCCTTGTGAAGTGATATCCGCCAATTACTAGGTCTAATACCAGGGCAGCCCATCCTGCGTGTCGGATACTTGCTGAGTAATCGCGATGGTCGAATGTGATCGGTTGAGATGACCAGTGGCAGGACTTCGTGGTGATAGGCACTTGGGTATACTTTCCTGGGAGTGCCATATTGTTTTTTCCCTTGATTATGTGTAACACTTTTACTGTTTTGACTTCTAGTGGAAATTTCTTTTGTTCTACCGCTCTTGCTTGGGAGGCTCGTCCTCGTCTTCACTTGGTGTATCCTCCCCCTTATGTACGGCGTTGAGCTTGTTGGACTGCTTGAAGACCCAACATTCTCTTTGGGTATGATTAGCAGGTTTACCAGGGGTACTATGGATCTGACATATTTGGTCCAGAATTTTGTTGAGGCTGGACAGTTCATCCCTGGTGCCTTTAGTGGGCGGCTTTTGTCCTGGCCGGGAGCTTTTGAATCCGGCATTTACTGCCGTGCCCTTCGTGCTGTCTTCTTTATTCCGGCGTTTGCTATTGCTGTTGCGCCGTGATTTCCCGTTTCCATCTCTAACTTCAGATGTACTGGGGTCGCTGGTGCTGCATCTGGCTAGCCAGCTATCCTCCCCCGCGCAAAAGCGGGTCATGAGGTTTGTTAATGTGGCCATCGTTCTCGGCTTATTTTGGCCGAGGTGTCTGGCGAGCCATTCGTCACGGACGCTATGCTTAAAAGCTGCTAAGGCTTCGGCGTCCGGACAGTCGACAATCTGGTTCTTTTTAGTAAGGAACCTGTGCCAAAGCTTTCGGGCTGACTCGCCGGGCTGCTGAGTTATATGACTCAAATCGTCCGCATCCGGAGGTCGGACGTAAGTCCCTTGAAAATTTTCCCGAAAGGCGTCTTCGAGCTCTTCCCAACTTCCGATGGAGCTTTCGAGGAGGCCTTTGAGCCAGTGACGAGCTGGCCCTTTGAGCTTGAGGGGTAGGTACTTGATGGCGTGGAGATCATCTCCTCGAGCCATATGGATATGAAGGATGTAGTCCTCAATCCAGACCCCAGGGTCTATTGTTCCGTCGTATGCCTCTATGTTTACGGGCTTGAATCCTTCTGGAAATTCGTGGTCCAGCACCTCATCGGTGAAACATAGGGGGTGTGCGGCACCCCTGTAGCTGGGGTGTACCGCGTTGTTCGGATGTTTGTTGTATTGCATTGTATGCTGGGGCACGCTTGCGTGGTCCATAGATGGATCTTGTTACACCGTCCTTTGGGTGCGAGCCCTCGCATTGGTTGCGTGTTGTATGGTGAGCGGCGTTGTATGCCGCTCTGTATTGGTGGAGGGGTCGTCTATCCGACCAGGTGGCTGCTTTGATATTTGGTTGTGGGGGTTCTGAGGCCTCCTCATCGAATTCGGGTAGCAACTTCCGCTTTGGGTAGCTCTTGGAGGGGCGATTGTCGCCATACCTTGCTGCAGTGCTGAGTATTTTACTCCATCTGAATTGGAGTGTGTCTTGCGCGGCCTTGAGCCTTTGCTTCTGCTTTTTCAGGCTCCTCGCGGTGGCAACAAGCCTTTTACGGGCAGTCTGCTGCTCCGGGTGCCTGTCCGACGTTATGTCGTCCAGACCATGATCCTTGATAGGATTTGTTTGTTTGGTTTGATTATCTGGATTGCCGTTGTTCGGCAGCGGTTCGCCCTGCTCCAACGCTGGGTCTGTGTGATCGCTATTTCTGTCGGGCGGGGTTTGGGGCGGCGCTTGCGTCGCCGCTTTGACTGCTTTTTGAGGGAATAAGCCTTTGGTGCGTCCCTCCGCTCCCCGTCGTCATCTTTTGGTGCGTCCACCATGTATACGTCATGTGACGAGGTGGCGTTCCAGGGCCCAATAGCCGCTGGTTCTTCATCGTCTCCTTCATCAGTGTCCATACCGTCGATGTCTTCGGAGTCGAGGTCGAGCATGTTAGTTAAGTCGTCGACAGTTGCTACAAAGTGGGTGGTGGGTGGGCTTTGAATTTCTTCATCGTCCGTACCCCAACCTTGCTGACTGTAGTCCGGCCAGGGCTCTCCTGATAAAGAGAGAGACTTCAGTGACTTCAAGATATCACCGAAAGGCAAGTGCTGAAAGATGTCCGCGGCAGTGAACTCCATGATCGACGCCCAATCGGATTCGATCGGCAGGGGCGCGGAGGGTTCGGAGTCCGGAGAGGGGTCCGGCTCCTTGGATTCACGAGTCTCGCAGAGTACGGGGCTGGTGCTTGGCTCAATCGCCGTTGGGTTCGCAGCCCCCGAGGTGGCGTCCAACCGCCCATCCTCGATCGACGCAGTTGGCTTCGAATTAAGGGTTGGAGCCAATGCGGGTGCGGCCTCCAGGGCACTGTTCGGCGGCAGAGCTAAATCACGCTCGTCGTGACAGTGCGGCGCGCTCGGCAATGGCTCGAATCCGTCGAAGATCAAGTCCCCGCGGATGTCAGCCAGGGGGGCATAGCTTTCAATCTGCTCCAGACGGCCAAGCGAATTGGCCCGCAGTGCGAAGCCACCGAAGACGAAGATCTGTTCGGGGAGGAATGTCTCACCCTGGACTGCATCGCTATCGATGATCGTAGGAGCCATCGAGCCTGACGGCGACGACACAGAGGAACTCTCAATGAAAGCACCAATGTCGGTGTCAAAACCGGCGGATCTCGGGTAGGGGGTCCCGAACTGTGCGTCTAGGCTGGATGGTAACAGGAGGCAAGGGACACGAAGTTTTACCCAGGTTCGGGCCCTCTCGATGGAGGTAAAACCCTACGTCCTGCTTGATTAATATTGATGATATGGGTAGTACAAGAGTAGATCTACCACGAGATCGAGGAGGCTAAACCCTAGAAGCTAGCCTATGGTATGATTGTTGATGTGTATGTTGTCCTACGGACTAAAACCCTCCGGTTTATATAGACACCGGGTAGGGTTAGGGTTACATAGAGTCGGTTACAATGGTAGGAGATCTGCATATCCGTATCGCCAAGCTTGCCTTCCACGCCAAGGAAAGTCCCTTCCGGACATGGGACGGAGTCTTCAATCTTGTATCTTCATAGTCCAGGAGTCCGGCTGAAGGTATAGTCCGGCTATCCGAACACCCCCTAATCCAGGACTCCCTCAGACGCCGTCATCAACAGTCTTCGAGGGGCACCCAACCGTCTTGTGCCTAGCGATGAAATGTCTGGGATACTCAAGGCACACGATTAGTCCGCAAACGTGTTGTCGTCAATCACCAAAACACCTTAGGGATAAATATGCCCTTACAATCTCCCCCTTTTTGGTGGATTGATGAAAATACGGGATTTACACAAGGGAAATAATATTAAGCAAACGCAAACCCCTCCTCTCTAGAATATAGACGGGCTCCCCCTAGATGTGTGCCAACTAGATGGGTGCTTTGGACTACACGACACACATACTCGGATCAAAGCTCCCCCTATATTATGGAGACAAGGCATATCTAGAAATAGGAAGGCTAACACTAGACAAGATAGCACAAACATAAGTTAACTAAGATAGATAGAGTGCATATGTCTTACACCATATGTAGGATAAGTCTCGAAGGCACAAACCAAAACAAAGGCAAACGAGGCAAACGAGGTTCAAACGACAAAGCAAACACACCAAGCACGACACAACGCAAATCCCTACACTCTCTCCCCCTTTGGCATCGAGACGCCAAAAAGGCAGAGAGGACACCTACACACACGGGGTGGCTCAGGCAGAGAAGTCATCCCACTGCTCCTCGTGCTCCTCGTCAGACTCGGCGGCGGGGACAGTCTCCTCGATGTCCTCCTCAGAACTAGTCCACTGGTACCCCTGCTTGGCCATCCATGCAGCCTCGGGCGTGATGACATCCTCAGAACCGCCAGAGACATCCTCTTCAAAGAGCCTCATGACCTTCTTGTCGCGGCGGCGACTCTCCTTGTCTGCCCCGAGAGTCCTGTACTGTCCCTTTGCCTGCATGCAGAAGAGAGTCTTCATCTTGTCCTTTAACTTCTTGGTCCACGACGGCTCATAGGAAGGTGTGGTAGACCTAGCAGCACGGTCCTCAGCAACATGCTCTGCACCAGCCTCCTCCTCACCAACAGCCCTCCTAGCAGAAGAAGCCTTAGCACGGGTGGTAGTGTTGGCCCAGTTGGGGCTTGACATGGAGACTGATGGACTCATGCCGAATCCAGTTCGGAGCAAGAAACTCATCACCAGGGTACATCTTCTCCCAAGTTGTGGAGAGCAACAGAAACATGTACGGTCCATAGATAGGTACCTTGCGAGTGAACACGGCAAACCGAAGCTCACACCACATGATGTGTGAGACATCCAGTGGCTGAGTCTGAGACGAACGTGCCTCCGCACACAGGAGCAACATGTCCACTAGATAGGAATGAACCTTGTCCTTGTCGCCAATGCGTGGGAACCGAGTGTTGCGGGGAGTTCAGTACCCAAGTCGACTTGCCATTGGGGAGCACCTTCTCAACAAGGAATGGATGAAGCAGGTTCTTGTTAGCAGACTCAGAGTTGCCGTGGGGGCGAACACCAACGGGTGTGTGAAGCCCGTCATCAGGAATGTGAAGCAGATCCACGAACTCTTTCCATGTAGAAGACAACTGACGGCCGTTGGTCATCCAGGTCATCCTCCGCTCATCCCCGGGATGAAAGTAAACTGAGGCAAAGAACTGACAGATAAGCTTAGGGTCATAGTCAAGGTGAAAGGAGATCACATGCTCAATAGCAAACTGCTCCACCAAGTCCAGAGCCTCTCCAAAATAGTCACGAAACTTGTCCTTCCGCATGTGATTCATGTCTATCCACTTGACATCCACGAAGGTATTCTGCTTGTTCTTGATCACATCCAGATAGATGAGAGCATGTTGCTTGGTCCAGAACAACTTGGTGCTTCTGAGGACAGCCCGAGGATTCACATAGGGATTGATCTTCCGGCGTTCGACATACTCATTGACTGAAATCTCATCCATGCCCTTAGCAGGTTCCTTTTGCTTGCTGGCAGTGGTCTTGACATTGCGCTTGGGGGCATTTGAGCCCTCTGGTGCTTCATCTTGGGGATTGCGTAGACGCTTGGAGCCAGTGTCACGACTGGGATTGGAGCGGTGAGAGCCACCACCTGAGACACAAAAGGCAAAACACACACGACAAGCAAGAAGGATCAATGCAAAGACCACAACACAACAAAAGAAACATGTAGGAAGCACTCAAGATAATTGCCATGAGAGAGATTTGACCCCTACGGTAGAACAGCCAAGTGCTGCGGTACTAAGATTATAGTACTGCTCCTAGTCACGGTAGTACCGTGTAAGAGCACGGAGTACCGGGTCTGGGAGCGGTAGTAGGATCTTAGTGCCACAGCTAGTGCGGTAGTACTATACCTGATGGGAGGTAGTATCGCACGAGCGGTAGTACCGCACGAGAGCCGCGGTAGTACCGCACCGCGTCAGATTCGAACAGGTTCAAATCTGAGAAAGCCCGCGAAACCATGGCTGTACTACGGTTAGACAAATCTATCACAGGACAATATCTCAAGTATAATTCCTACGCAACACGACTCTCCTACATGCTACTCTTGCATAGATTTGGCCTAAAATCTCAAGAACAACAAGCAGCTCCCCAAAAACCTAGAAGAGAGAGAACAACCAAGAAAGCAAGGGATTTGGGGAAAAACCTTGGTCCATGGCAGGAGGAAGTGGTGGGGAACGATCCCACCAGTCAGAATCCGAGGAGAGTGGCCGGAGACGGAGATCCGGCGAGGACCTCCAGCGCCGTTCTTGAGCGAGAGAGAGAGACGCGGGGAGAGAGATAAATGAATGGGTATGGGGAGTTGGAACTCCCCTACCCGAGGCATAACCCCCACGCCCACTCGACGGTGTGGTAGTACCGTGCGTCATCGCGGTAGTACCGCTCGGCGGGAGTACCGCACCGGAGCGGTAGTACCGCTCTACTGAGCGGTAGTACCGTGCCCTCTCAATGTGGTAGTACCACGGGGCTCAAAAAGTTGCAAGTTTCAAGTAGGTATTTGCACGAAAACTTCAAGGCAACACGACACCACAAAACCATGCGACACATGAAGGCAGAGAGGCAAACGACAACACGAAACAACCACGAGACACCACCTCTTCCAAAGAGAGGGCGGTGGCTGGAGCCACCTATGTTTGAGTCAATTGGTATGGCACCGCGAAGAATTATCCTTGGGCCCATGACCAAAACTCGTCTTTGAGGCACAAGTACCATCAAACATGGCTAATGTGAAAGACTTGATCAATTTATGCATAATGGGGGGAGGGAGAGTTCATTGAGAGAAGAACACTCCCCCTATGTCCATGCCTACATCTAAACAAGACAACAAGTTGAGTATGGTGGGGTGTGCAAGGGTTGAAGCAACATTGCTCGAATCAATGATATTTAGCTCATGCCTTAACTCGCGAAATCTTGCTTCATCCAAGGGCTTCGTGAAAATATCTGCAAGGTTGTCATGAGTGTTGACATAGTTGAGCTCGATCTCTCCTCGCCTAATGTAATCCCGTATGAAGTGATACCGGATCTCAATATGCTTCGTCTTGAAGTGTTGCACTGGGTTGAGAGAGATCTTGATGGCACTTTCATTGTCACACCAAAGAGGCACTTTGTCACAAATGACACCGCAATCCTTTAAAGTTTGCCTCATCCATAAGAGTTGTGCACAACAACTACCGGCCGCCACATACTCCGCTTTGGTGGAAGAGAGAGACACACAACTTTGCTTTTTGGAAGACCAACTTACCAAAGAGCAACCAAGGAATTGGCACCCTCCGGAAGTGGACTTCCTATCCACTTTGTCTCCCGCCCAATCGGAATCCGAATACCCTACAAGCTTGAAGTTTGCTCCTCTTGGGTACCATAAGCCAAAGTTTGGGGTATGAGCCAAATATCGAAAGATTCGTTTGACCGCCACATAGTGACTTTCCTTAGGTGCGGCTTGAAACCGTGCACAAATTCCCACACTCAACATGATATCCGCACTACAAAAAAAGACACATCGTGACATTTTGGGCCGAACGAATTTTTTTTCTGTCATACATATGACACTTCTATGACGATAATTGTGACAAAACCCGGTATCATCATAGATGTGGTGGGCTCTCCTACTTCTATGACAAAAAATCATGATAGAAAATGGGCTTTTCGTCCTGGGCGGGCCGGAGACGCAGCTGCATGACATACTTTGGGCCGCCCATGATGGAAAAAACCGTGGTAGAAGCAAGGGGGAGGAAAATTTTGGGGAGTTTCCAGTTACGGTGGGAGGTCGGGGGCCGAGTGATGTGCGTTTCTCTCGTACACGTACGCGTGTGTGTGCGAGGCGTTGGGCTGTAACTGAACTTGAGCGATTTCACTGTAGGCTACGCGTTACTGAACCCGAGCGATCGATCAATGGCTGTTAACTGAACCCGATCGAGCGATTCCTTCGCTACTGCTGCTAACTGAAGCTGATCGATGCTGCCTCTGGATGAATAGTGAGCATTGCGGGGGGGGGGGGGGGGGGGGGGGGGGTTGGATGAACAGTGAGCGGTGGCCTTGCCTCTGGATGAACAGGACCCCGTGGTGTGGTGGAGGGCTGGATGAACAGTAGACGGTGGAGGGGTGCCTGTGGAGGGGTGGATGAACAGGACCCCGTGGTGTGGAGGGCTGGATGAATAGTAGACGGTGGAGGGGTGGTTGAACAGGACCCCGTGGTGTGGAGGGCTGGATGAACAGTAGACGGTAGAGGGGTGCCCGTGGAGGGGTGGTTGAACAGGACCCCGTGGTGTGGAGGGCTAGATGAACAGTAGACGGTGGAGGGGTGGTTGAACAGTAGCCGGTGGAGTAGCGCGCGGTGGAGGCTGGATGAACAGGAGCCCGTGGATGAACAGTCGCAGGTGGAGGCTGGAGGAGGTCGACGGTGGATGAACAGTAGCTCGTGGAGGCTGGAGGGGGTCAACGGTGGAGATGAACAGTATCCCGTGGAGTCCCGTTTTGCGGTACGCCACACCCCTCCCGATGAACAGGACCCCAGTTTCGACCGTAGCGCTCCAACACAAGTCCGTTTCCTCCGTTTTGCGGTACGCCGCACCCCTCCCAATCAACAGGACCCCTGTTTCGACCGTAGGAGGTCCATTTCCTCCGTTTTGCGGTATGCCTGACCCCTCCCGATGAACAGGATCCCGTTTCGAACGTGGCCGGTCGAACACAAGGCCGTTTCCTCCGTTCTGCGGTACGCCAGGCCTCGTTTCCATCGCCTGTTCCGTCCAAGCCCTCCCTATGAACATGACGCATTCCGTTGCCTCCCCATGAACACAATGCATTCCGTTGCCTCCCCATGAACACGACGACGACGCTGTTTCTCCGTTCCGACCCAGCCATGTACACGAGCCCTGGCCATACGTATGCGCGAGTAGGCGTTCGAGACCCCTCTCGTATGTACACATACGTGGCCTTATTTTCTTTCTTGCACCCTAGCCGCTGTATGTACGTGTAAATGCTACGTGCGCGCCTCTACTACGACATGTGCGCACCTCTACTACGACACGTGCGTGCCTCTACATCGACCAGTATGTACGTACACGTTCGTGACCAGAATGACAACGCTACGTACGCTTCGACCAGGTGGGTCCCGACTGTCAGGCACTTCCTTGCGTGCGAAGATGTAGCTGGTGGGTCCCAGCAGTCAAGGGGAAACGTTTTTTTCGCGAAATACGGTGGCCCGTCCGGTGGGTCCCGATGTCAGGTGGAGGAATAATTATTTTGCACGTAATAAGGAGGCACTTCCTTGCTGCGGCCGTGGACCCAGCTGTCAGCCTCTCCACGTATAGTCCACGTCCGATGGAAGCCGTTCCTTGACCACGTTGACCACGCCGCGCTGAGAGCACCAGGGCGGTGGACGACGGCGAGGCCTAGGAAGGGGACGATGCGGAGCCGGGGAAGACGTGGCAGTGGATGCCCACGCGTAGAGGAGTATGAGGGTTCACTGGTTCGCTGTGGTGTGAGGCTGCCGTCGCCGCAGAATAACAGGGGGTGTGGGTGAGTAGAGGGATGGCCTGGACAGCGGTGGGAGTAGTAGGGGGCGGTGAGGCCTCCGCCGCATCGCAGCCGACCACGGGAGGCAGGAGCACGAGGCACGACCGGCGCTGGTTTGGGCGGCTGGAGCAAGAAGACCAGAGGTTGAAGAAGCACCACGGCCGTTGGATGGACATCGTACGGTCACTGGAGCTAGAATCGTGCATATTGACTAAGTTGACAAAGCCCTCCGTCCCCGTCAACTTAGTGAAGGAAATATGCCCTAGAGGCAATAATAAAGTTATTATTTATTTCCTTATAATCATGATAAATGTTTATTATTCATGCTAGAATTGTATTAACCGGAAACATAATACATGTGTGAATACATAGACAAACAAAGTGTCACTAGTATGCCTCTACTTGACTAGCTCGTTAATCAAAGATGGTTAAGTTTCCTAACCATGAACAATGAGTTGTTATTTGATTAACGAGGTCACATCATTAGTTGAATGATCTGATTGACATGACCCATTCCATTAGCTTAGCACACGATCGTTTAGTATGTTGCTATTGCTTTCTTCATGACTTATACATGTTCCTATGACTATGAGATTATGCAACTCCCGTTTGCCGGAGGAACACTTTGGGTGCTACCAAACGTCACAACATAACTGGGTGATTATAAAGGAGCATTACAGGTGTCTCCGAAGGTAGATGTTGGGTTGGCGTATATCGAGACTAGGATTTGTCACTCCGATTGTCGGAGAGGTATCTCTGGGCCCTCTCGGTAATACACATCACATAAGCCTTGCAAGCATTACAACTAATATGTTAGTTGTGAGATGATGTATTACGGAACGAGTAAAGAGACTTGCCGATAACGAGATTGAACTAGGTATTGGATACCGACGATCGAATCTCGGGCAAGTAACATACCGATGACAAAGGGAACAACGTATGTTGTTATGCGGTCTGACCGATAAAGATCTTCGTAGAATATGTAGGAGCCAATATGGGCATCCAGGTCCCGCTATTGGTTATTGACCGGAGACGTGTCTCGGTCATGTCTACATTGTTCTCGAACCCGTAGGGTCCGCACGCTTAAGGTTACGATGACAGTTACATTATTAGTTTATGCATTTTGATGTACCGAAGGTTGTTCGGAGTCCCGGATGTGATCACGGACATGACGAGGAGTCTCGAAATGGTCGAGACGTAAAGATTGATATATTGGAAGCCTATGTTTGGACATCGGAAGTGTTCCGGGTGAAATCGGGATTTTACCGGGTTACCGGGAGGGTTACCGGAACCCCCCGGGAGCCATATGGGCCTACATGGGCCTTAGTGGAAAGGAGAAAGGGGCAGCCCAAGGTGGCTGCGCCACTTCCCCCTCCCCTAGTCCTATTAGGACTAGGAGAAGGTGGCCGGCCCCCCTCTCTCTCTTTCCCCCCTTGGGAATCCTACTTGGAATAGGATTGGGGGGGGGGGAGTCCTACTCCCGGAAGGAGTAGGACTCCTCCTGCGCCTCCCTCCTTGGCCGGCCAGCCTCCCCCCCTCTACTCCCTTATATACGGAGGCAGGGGACACCTATAGACACACAAGTTGATCCACGTGATCTATTCCTTAGCCGTGTGCGGTGCCCCCTGCCACCATATACCTCGATAATACTGTAGCGGAGTTTAGGCGAAGCCCTGCTGCTGTAGAACATCAAGATCGTCACCACGCCGTCGTGCTGACGGAACTCTTCCCCGACACTTTGCTGGATCGGAGTCCGGGGATCGTCATCGAGCTGAACGTGTGCTCGAACTCGGAGGTGCCGTAGATTCGGTGCTTGATCAGTTGGATCGTGAAGACGTACGACTACTTCCTCTACGTCGTGTCATCGCTTCCGCAGTCGGTCTGCGTTGGGTACGTAGACAATACTCTCCCCCTTGTTGCTATGCATCACATGATCTTGCGTGTGCGTAGGAAATTTTTTGAAATTACTACGAAACCCAACAGTTAGTAGGCCCATAAGTCAGCCTGCCACTATACTGGGTCCCAGCTAACAGGGGGAGTATTCATTTTTTATGCGTAATAAGGAGGCACTTCCTTGTGTGCGAAGATATAGCTAGTGGGTCCAAGCTGTCAGCGGCGGTAATGTTTTTTTCGTGAAATACAGAGGCCCTTTCGGTGGGTCCCTGATGTCAGGTGGAGGAATCATTATTTTGCGCGTAATAAGGAGGCATTTCCTTGCGTGCGGCCGTGGACCCAGCTGTCGGCCTCTCCACGTAAAGTCCACTTCAGATGCATGTCGGTCGTTGACCACGTTGACCAGGCCGCGCCGAGAGCACCAGGGCGGTGGACGACGACGAGGCCTAGGAAGGGAACGACACGGAGGCAGGGAAGACTCGGCAGTTGTTTCCCACGCGGAGGGGAGTACGACTGTACGAGGGTTTACTGGTTCGTCTGCCTTCGCCGGAGAATAACAGCAGGTGTGGGTGAGTAGAGGGATGGCTAGGCCAGTGATGGGAGTACGGTGGGGCCGTGAGGCCTGCACGGTAGCAGAGCCGGCCGCGGGGAGGAGGGAGCAGGCAGTCCCGTCGGGACCTGTTTGAGCGGCTGGAGCAGGAGAGCAGAGATTGAAGAAGCACGACGGCCGTTGGATGGCCATCCAACAGTCACTGCTTGTGCGTCAACCTTTTTTTAGGAAAGCCTCAAATCCATGGAAAACAGCATACAGCCATTTGCTAATTCTTAAGGTTTTTTTGGAGCCCATATTCTTTTTGTTAGCATTACAGCCCATATTGTGGACATGGTTAAAAAATTACACAAAATTTTGCATATTTCGGTGCGGTCCGAATGTTTTTAATCCCGAAATTTCGACTCACATTCATACTGCTTTTAAAAATAAATGAATATCAATATAAAATCCAACAAATTCTCCATGCATAAAAATTTAATGTAATTTAAAATCTCGAAATGAAAAAATAGATATTTGAAACTAATTCCGGTTTGATGTGTTTTAAAAATGTACATCCCATTTCTCCTTACCAATGGGCCATTTTCTCGGCCAGCCGAATGAAAGCTCTCCTCGTCTTGAAAGATTTACAGCCCAACAGGCCTGACAAAGCGACTTACTTGGCAAATCACAAAAAAACTGGGTTGTGGCCGTGGACCCAGCTGTCAGTCCATTTGTTTTTTAGTCCATTTGGTGGGCTGGGTGAAACAATGATGTAGCATCTATGCAGCCCATTTAAATCCCATTTGCATTTGTCTCGAAAGTCATGGACTTGCTGGGCTGGGTGAAAATATCATGTAGGGCTAGACGGAGAAATGTTATAAAAACATAAACACATGATTGCACGTCAGTAAAATCTTTGCAAGCTTATGTATGCAATCACTAGGAGTTAACTTGCCAAGTTATATATAAACAATTATTATTATTATTTTGTAAGAACTTTCAACTTACGAAATAAAATATCATTTTAATTTGATGAGTTAATAGTACGTGGGGTATTATTATTTTTTACGCTAGACGTGGGACAGTTGAGTTGGTTCTAGGGGAAAGTACTGGGAGAAAACTCAATTTACATCGAAAAAGAAAGTGGGAGAAAATTCAAAGACCTGCTGGGTCCACCTGAGGAGGGGAATATGTTGGGAGGAAGGAGATTCAAAGCACGGCAGCCGAGTGAACTAGTTTTTTTACGGACAAGTGAACTAGTTTACATACATAAGCAAATTGCCACTAAAAACAACAATCAGGTTAATGGGTTCTTAAAAGAAATATTTCGGACAAAACAGATAATTAATTACGACACATAGGCTAATGCGTGAAACACTCACATGATAAAGGTGCTTATAAACAGATAAAGTACAACATCTAGACCTTCCTGGCACGCTTGATCATGACGCTGCGGTTGTCCGTGTACTCGTCGGTTACGGGAAGCAGACATGCCCTCATGTCCAAGATCTGCATGTACATGTCATAGCATGCGTATGCGCCCTTGGCCGCATAGGTTATGTAGGCTAGATTCAGAGGTACCTCCCACATGTTCAGGTCGTCTTCTTTCATGTTGGCGTATCAGGGGTCGATGATGGTCTCAGCGAGGTCAACCACGGAGTCCTTCTCCTGCCCGTTGCTGATGATCTTGTATTGCTTTTGGATGTCGACAAGCTTGTTGCACCAGATGGCCGAATCGTCGCATTCTTCCTTCTCTCCACCGTAGAGAAGGTGCAGTTGGCGCTGCCGATGAAACGGGCGAATGCTCTAGAACCTGGTGTAGCCATAGGACTGAGGCGAGGCAGAGCTTCACTGAGTCCGTATCGTTGGTGTACATCACGTTCTACTTGGTGCAGCCATAGGACTGAACGACGAACTCAAAGGGGAACTCCTTGTTGAAGTCCATATCCAGCAGGCTCACCCCTTGGATCACCATTGGAGTCTCTTCGAGTGAACAAGTGTGTAGGCGGCGGCAGCAGTTTGTTTTTCAGCTCTTGGGGAACTGGATTCAACAGTAAGCTGAGTGTGTACAGGCAGTAACAGTTACTACCCCTCCCTCGTCCGCTGCACGCCCGGCAGAAGATGCACCCTCGGCCACACGTCGGTTCACGAGCGGGTCTGTATTGGTACTGTAATAACAGGAGTTAGTGGTCACTTTACTTAAATTTAATTAGCTTTAATAGAAATTTGTACTTAAAACAAGCAATGCATTCGCTCGTTCTATCAGTGCCACAGGATCAACATGCACAACAATTAGAATTATTATTCTCAGGACGCACACGATCATCACATTTGTCGCACTTTCACAAAAGATAATACTACCGAGTTTGAACTGTTTGTTATGGTTGTTGTCCGCTGCATCATCATGCCGTGTTTCCCAGCTTGCAAGATTCAGAACAAACAAATAAGATCCAAATAATAAGTACAACAAAGATGCCTACACATCTCATTGATTCCTAGCTTGCAAGATTCAGAACCAACAAATAAGATCCAAATAATAAGTACAACAAAGATGCCTACACATCTCACTGATTCCCCACTTGCAAGATTCAGAACCAACCCATTAGAGCCTTTTGATAAAGTGAATATCGGGATTAAATCCATCTTGGCTAGCCATGTCATACAATCGAAGAACTTGGCGAATGCTCTTTACCGTCACAACATCTGTAGTTGAGTATTCCTGTTTGCACAACATGTTTGCACAGCACAAACAAGGAGACAGGAGAGCATGATTTCGCTTTAATAGCGGCCTCCTTGAACTCAACCTCCAGCTCTACTTGGATGAGGTCTGCCTGGAGTTCCATGATCCAATTCATGCGCCTTTTTCTGCAGTTCACCTGAAATGAAGCAAATATTGCATCATTCAGCTACCAAGAAGTACTTGCTCTTGTGAGCTGGCAGGTTCTTCTTTAGTAGTTGCACTAAAATTGAGGAACATTAAGGTTGGCTGTTCGGCTCATGTAAGGTGCAACTATAATTTTCTTATCCTTTTGTGCAGTTCCACTAAAATAAAGTGCCATTGTGGTGACAGTGACGACTCCATCTTGCAAAGGCTAATAAAATGTTGCACGAGATTACCGGCAGAACTTGATGGAGATTTTGGAAACTCCAATCACCATTTTGTGCAGTTCCACCAAAAATGAGAGATGTTGCCCACGTGACATTTTAGTTGAACTGCACAAGACACTCATTCCAAAAAAAAGTGTTTTGTGCAGTTCACCAAAAGGTCACAATAGCAACAAGGTGAAATGGATATCCCTATCTGCACAAAAAGATAGAAAGTAAACAGTTGCTGGTCAATAAGAATATATGAAACATATACAAAATGATAATAAGCATCTTAATTATGTTCATGGCAATCACACAAGTACGGTAGAAATTTTAAAACGTCAGCAATGCTTCATGTTACCAGAAGAATTACGATCAACAATGAGATTCCTCAAATATGGGATTAGTTTAATGGTGGCATTGCTTGTTTACCCGACACAGTAAATCAACAGTAGCTAAAGAGTTGGTTTAAGGGCATGGGACCGTGGGGACACCAGGACACTCAGCAGCGTAAAGGAGCAACTTACTTATCATGGTGGGGAAAACAACAGGAGTGCCATTTGTAACACAGTTTAATTGCATCTTATCACTGGAGGCATTAGATTAACAATAACACTGGTTAGACATGTCCCTAAGGTAACAGTGTGATCGCTTCATTTTACATGCGCCCTTACATTAACAACAACAAAAGGTTGGTATAAGGACATGCGACAGTGGACGCATCAGCACAATGTACCTACAAGGAGGCATAAAGTGGTGATGCCGAGTTTGTTCATGCTATGTGAGGGCAGCAAACCTAATCCTGGAGACCTTGTACTATTTGAGGGCAGCAAATCTAATCATGGAGACCCATTACTATGTGAGGGCAGCAAATCTAATCCTGGAGACCTTTTACTATGTGAGGGCAGCAAATCTAATCCTGGAGACCTTTTACTATGTGAGGGCAGCAAATCTAATCCTGAGACCTTTTACTATGTGAGGGCAGCAAATCTAATCCTGAGACCTTTTACTATGTGAGGGCAGCAAATCTAATCCTGGAGACCTTTTACTATGTGATGTCAGCAAATCTAATCCTGGACATACTCTATTGACTTGTCCACCAGCCGCCACTTTCTATCCTTTTTTCAACCAATAATAGATCTGTTCCTTATCCAGTTTGTACTGCGTTTTCCCATTATTTCCCTTTTCAACCAAGAGACCGGTTGGGTATCCGGTCTCTACTACTTTCACCATATTATTTCCTCTTTGAATCAAGTCTTAGATTCATGCTACAACTTTCCCCCCTTTCTTCGTTGTTTGAACAAAGCCCTAGATTCGAATGCATGAAGTAGCTTTACCTCTAATAATACTAAAAATTTAGGTGGCTTTGGAAGAGCTGATGGGAGTAGAAAAAGATGCACATGCAAACACGTGGGGAGCTGGGGCAGTAGAGCAAGGCCGCTTTCGAAGAACTTATACCCGAGGGTCATCGGGATGTCGGTGGCGGCAGGTCGGATCTGCGGACAATACGACAGGGAGGAAGAAGGGTCGGAGGACCTACCGAGCCGGCGCTGTGTCTGAGAGAATGGCACAGGCAGAGGATCGGGCCTCTCCGGCAGCTGTGGGTTTCCTCCCTCGGCGGCGATGACCGTTTGAACGATGCCTGCGGTCGCCAGCACCGTCTGGAAACGCTGCACGGTGCGGGGCCGCAGGCCGGCGCCTTGGATGATTTATCATAGCCAACGGCCGCTCGCGTCCATCGCCTCCATAGGTGCTTGTGGCTTCTGGTCACTTGGTCTTGGATTGGAGTGAGCAGTTGCGCAGAGACTTGGGAGTATATGGATTGGAGTGGTGGGGCTATACTAGCAAGTAGTTGTACGTACTAGTACAATAGTGGGCTCACATAGCAATTTTGTCTCATGCAAGAGCCTGGCTATATGCGTGCTCCAATGTTTGCAACTGCAACGTTCGGTTTGCACTTGGCTCTTCGCCTCTTTGAGAAGACGAACAATGATGTTATTGAAGGAAATATGCCCTAGAGGCAATAATAAAGTTATTATTTATTTCCTTATATCATGATAAATGTTTATTATTCATGCTAGAATTGTATTAACCGGAAACATAATACATGTGTGAATACATAGACAAACAGAGTGTCACTAGTATGCCTCTACTTGACTAGCTCGTTAATCGAAGATGGTTATGTTTCCTAACCATGAACAAAAGAGTTGTTATTTGATTAACGGGATCACATCATTAGAAGAATGATGTGATTGACATGACCCATTCTATTATCTTAGCACCCGATCGTTTAGTATGTTGCTATTGCTTTCTTCACGACTTATACATGTTCCTATGACTATGAGATTATGCAACTTCCGTTTGCCGGAGGAACACTTTGTGTGCTACCAAACGTCACAACGTAACTGGGTGATTATAAAGGTGCTCTACAGGTGTCTCCAAAGGTACATGTTGGGTTGGCATATTTCGAGATTAGGATTTGTCATTCCGAATGTCGGATAGGTATCTCTGGGCCCTCTCGGTAATGCACATCACATAAGCCTTGCAATAATTACAACTAATGAGTTAGTTGCTAGATGATGTATTACGAACGAGTAAAGATACTTGCCGGTAATGAGATTGAACTAGGTATTGAGATACCGACGATCGAATCTCGGGCAAGTAACATACCGATGACAGAGGGAACAACGTATGTTGTTATGCGGTCTGACCGATAAAGATCTTCGTAGAATATGTGGGAGCCAATATGAGCATCCAGGTTCCGCTATTGGTTATTGACCGGAGACGTGTCTCGGTCATGTCTACATTGTTCTCGAACCCGTAGGGTCCGCACGCTTAAGGTTTTGATGACAGTTATATTATGAGTTTATGCATTTTGATGTACCGAAGTTTGTTCGGAGTCCCGGATGTGATCACGGACATGACGAGGAGTCTCGAAATGGTTGAGACATAAAGATTGATATATTGGAAGCCTATATTTGGATATCGGAAGTGTTCCGAGTGAAATCGGGATTTTACCGGAGTACCGGGAGGTTACCGGAACCCCTCGGGAGGTATATGGGCCTTAGTGGGCTTTAGTGGAAGAGAGGAGAGGTGGCCAAGGCTGGGCCGCGCGCCCCTTCCCCCCTAGTCCGAATAGGACAAGGAGAGGGGGGCGGCGCCCCCCTTCCTTCTCTCTCTCCTCTTTCCCCCTTCCCGAATCCTATTCCAACTAGGAAAGGGGGGGAATCCTACTCCCGGTGGGAGTAGGACTCCTCCTGGCGCGCCCTCCTCCTGGCCGGCCACACCCCTCTTGATCCTTTATATACGGAGGCAGGGGGCACCCCATAGACACAAGTTGATCCACGTGATCATATTCTTAGCCGTGTGCGGTGCCCCCTTCCACCATAATCCTCGATAATATTGTAGCGGTGCTTAGGCGAAGCCCTGCGACAGTAGTACATCAAGATCGTCACCACGCCGTCGTGCTGATGGAACTCTTCCCCGACACTTTGCTGGATCGGAGTCCGGGGATCGTCATCGAGCTGAACGTGTGCTAGAACTCGGAGGTGCCGTAGTTTCGGTGCTTGATCGGTCGGGCCGTGAAGACGTACGACTACATCAACCGCGTTGTGCTAACGCTTCCGCTGTCGGTCTACAAGGGTACGTAGATCACACTCTCCCCTCTAGTTGCTATGCATCACCATGATCTTGCGTGTGCGTAGGAATTTTTTTGAAATTACTACATTCCCCAATAGTGGCATCCGAGCCTAGGTTTTATGTGTTGATGTTATTTGCATGAGTAGAACACAAGTGAGTTGAGGGCGATATAAGTCATACTGCTTACCAGCATGTCATACTTTGGTTCGGCGGTATTGTTGGACGAAGCGGCCCGGACCGACATTACGCGTACGCTTATGCGAGACCGGTTCTCCCGACATGCTTTGCACAAAGGTGGCTAGCGGGTGACAGTTTCTCCAACTTTAGTTGAACCGAATGTGGCTACGCCCGGTCCTTGCGAAGGTTAAAACAACACCAACTTGACAAACTATCGTTGTGGTTTTGATGCGTAGGTAAGATTGGTTCTTGCTAAAGCCCATAGCAGCCACGTAAAACTTGCAACAACAAAGTAGAGGACGTCTAACTTGTTTTTGCAGGGCATGTTGTGATGTGATATGGTCAAGACATGATGCTAAATTTTATTGTATGAGATGATCATGTTTTGTAACCAAGTTATCGGCAACTGGCAGGAGCCATATGGTTGTCGCTTTATTGTATGCAATGCAATTGCGCTGTAATGCTTTACTTTATCACTAAGCGGTAGCGATAGTCGTGGAAGCATAAGATTGGCGAGACGACAACAATGCTATGATGGAGATCAAAGTGTCGCGCCGGTGACGATGGTGATCATGACGGTGCTTCGAAGATGGAGATAACAAGCACAAGATGATGATGGCCATATCATATCACTTATATTGATTGCATATGATGTTTATCTTTTATGCATCTTATCTTGCTTTGATTGACGGTAGCATTATAAGATGATCTCTCACTAATTATCAAGAAGTGTTCTCCCTGAGTATGCACCGTTGCGAAAGTTCTTCGTGCTGAGACACCACGTGATGATCGGGTGTGATAGGCTCTACGTTCAAATACAACGGGTGCAAAACAGTTGCACACGCGGAATACTCAGCTTATACTTGACGAGCCAGGCATATATAGTTATGGCCTCGGAACATGGAGACCAAAAGGTCGAGCGTGAATCATATAGTAGATATGATCAACATAGTGATGTTCACCAATGAAACTACTCCATCTCACGTGATGATCAGACATGGTTTAGTTGATTTGGATCACGTGATCACTTAGAGGATTAGAGGGATGTCTATCTAAGTGGGAGTTCTTAAGTAATATGATTAAATTGAACTTAAATTTATCATGAACTTAGCCCTGGTAGTATTTTGCAAATTATGTTGTAGATCAATAGCTCACGTTGTTGCTTCCCTGTGTTTATTTTGATTTGTTCCTAGAGAAAATTGTGTTGAAAGATGTTAGTAGCAATGATGCGGATTGGATCCGTGATCTGAGGTTTATCCTCATTGCTGCACAGAAGAATTATGTCCTTGATGCACCGCTAGGTGACAGACCTATTGTAGGAGCAGATGCAGACGTTATGAATGTTTGGCTAGCTCAATATGATGACTACTTGATAGTTTAGTGCACCATGCTTAATGGCTTAGAATCGGGACTTCAAAGACGTTTTGAACGTCATGGACCATATGAGATGTTCCAGGAGTTGAAGTTAATATTTCAAGCAAATACCCGAGTTGAGAGATATGAAGTCTCCAACAAGTTCTATAGCTAAAAGATGGAGGAGAATCGCTCACCTAGTGAGCATGTGCTCAGATTGTCTGGGTACTACAATCACTTGAATCAAGTGGGAGTTAATCTTCCAGATAAGATAGTGATTGATAGAATTCTCTAGTCACCATCACCAAGTTAGTAGAACTTCGCGATGAACTATAATATGCAAGGGATAACGGAAATGATTCCCAAGCTCTTCGTAATGCTGAAATTGACAAAGGTAGAAATCGAGAAAAACATCAAGTGTTGATGGTAGACAAGACCACTAGTTTCAAGAAAAGGGCAGAGGGAAGAAGGGGAACTTCAAGAAGAACATCAAGAAAGTTGCTGCTCAAGTGAAGAAGCCCAAGTCTGGTCCTAAGCCTGAGACTAAGTGCTTCTACTGCAAAGGGACTGGTCACTGGAAGCAGAACTGCCCCAAGTATTTGGCGGATAAGAAGGATGGCAAAGTGAACAAAGGTATATTTGATATACAGATTATTAATGTGTATTTTACTAGTGTTCGTAGCAACCCCTCGGTATTTGATACTGGTTCAGTTGCTAAGAGTAGTAACTCGAAACGGGAGTTGCAGAATGAACAGAAACTAGTTAAGGGTGAAGTGACGATGTGTGTTGGAAGTAGTTCCAAGATTGATATGATCTCATCATCGCACACTCCCTATACTTTCGGGATTAGTGTTGAACCTAAATAAGTGTTATTTGGTGTTTGCGTTGAGCATGAATACGATTTGATCATGTTTATTGCAATACGGTTATTCATTTAAGTAAGAGAATAAATTGTTGTTCTGTTTACATGAATAAAACCTTATATGGTTACACACCCAATGAAAATAGTTCGTTGGATCTCGACCGTAGTGATACACATAAACATAATATTGAAACCAAAAGATGCAAAGTTAATAATGATAGTGCAAACTTATTTGTGGCACTGCCGTTTAGGTCATATTGGTGTAAAGCACATGAAGAAACTCCATGCTGATGGGCTTTTGAAATCACTTGATTATGAATCAGTTGATGCTTGCGAACCATGCCTCATGGGCAAGATGACTAAGACTCCGTTCTTCGGAACAATGGAGCGAGCAACAGATTTGTTGGAAATCATACATACTTATGTATGTGGTCCGATGAATATTGAGGCTCGCGACAGGTATCATTATTTTTCTGTTCTTCACAGATAATTTGAGCAGATGTGAGTATATCTACTTGATGAAACATAAGTCTAAAACATTTGAAAAGTTCAAAGAATTTCAGAGTGAAGTGGAAAATCATCGTAACAAGAAAATAAAGTTTCTACGATCTGATTGTGGAGAAGAGTATTTGAATTATGAGTTTGGTCTTCAGTTAAAACAATGTGAAATAGTTTCACTACTCACGCCACCTGGAACACCACAGTGTAATGGTGTGTTCGAACGTCGTAATCATACTTTATTTGATATGGTGCGATCTATGATGTCTCTTATAGATTTGCCACTATTGTTTTGGGGTTATGCATTGGAGATAGCTACATTCATGTTAAATAGGGCACCATCTAAATCCGTTTGAGATGACACCGTATGAACTATGGTTTAGCAAGAAACCTAAGCTGTCGTTTCTTAAAGTTTGAGGTTGCAATGCTTATGTGAAAAAGTTTCAACTTGATAAGCTCAAACCTAAATCGGAGAAGTGCGTCTTCATAGGATATCCAAAGGAAACTATTGGATACACCTTCTATCACAGATCCGAAGGCAAGACTTTTGTTGCTAAATTCGGAAACTTTCTAGAGAAGGAGTTTCTCTCGAAAGAAGTGAGTGGGAGGAAAGTAGAACTTGATGAGGTAACTGTACCTGCTCCCTTATTGGAAAGTAGTACATCACAGAAACCTGTTTCTGTGACACCTACACCAATTAGTGAGGAAGCTAATGATAATGATCATGAAACTTCAGAACAAGATACTACTGAACCTCGTAGATCAACCAGAGTAAGATCCGCGCCAGAGTGGTACGGTAATCCTGTTCTGGAAGTCATGCTACTAGATCATGATGAACCTACGAACTATGAAGAAGCGATGGTGAGCCCAGATTCCGCAAAATGGCTTGAAGCCATGAAATCTGAGATGGGATCCATGTATGAGAACAAAGTATGGACTTTGGTTGACTTGCCCAATGATCGGCAAGCAATTGAGAATAAATGGATCTTCAAGAAGAAGACTGACGCTGACGGTAATATTATTGTCTACAAAGCTCGACTTGTCACAAAAGGTTTTTGGCAAGTTCAAGGGATTGACTACGATGAGACCTTCTCACCCGTAGCGATGCTTAAGTCTGTCCGAATCATGTTAGCAATTGTCGCGTTTTATGAAATCTGGCAAGTGGATAAACAAAACTGCATTCCTTAATGGATTTATTAAAGAAGAGTTGTATATGATGCAACAAGAAAGTTTTGTCAATCCTAAAGGTGCTAACAAAATATGCAAGCTCCAGCGATCCATCTATGGACTGGTGCAAGCATCTCGGAGTTGGAATATATGCTTTGATAAGTTGATCAAAGCATATAGTTTTATACAGACTTGCAGTGAAGCCTGTATTTACAAGAAAGTGAGTGGGAGCACTACAACATTTCTGATAAGTATATGTGAACAACATGTTGTTGATCGGAAATAATGTATAATTTTCTGGAAAGCATAAAGGAATATTTGAAAGGAGTTTTTCAAAGAAAGACCTCGGTAAAGCTGCTTACATATTGAGCATCAAGATCTATAGAGATAGATCAAGACGCTTGATAAGTTTTTTCAATGAGTACATACCTTGACAAGATTTTGAAGTAGTTCAAAATGGAACAGTCAAAGAAAGAGTTCTTGCCTGTGTTGCAAGGTATGAAATTGAGTAAGACTCAAAGCCCGACCACGGCAGAAGATAGAAAGAGAATGAAAGTCATTCCCTATGCCTCACACATAGGTTCTATAAAGTATGCCATGCTGTGTACCAGATCTATTGTATACCCTGCACTGTGTTAAGCAAGGGAGTACAATAGTGATCTAAGAGTAGATTACTGGACAGCGGTCAAAATTATCCTTAGTGGAATAAGGAAATATTTCTCAATTATGGAGGTGACAAAAAGGTTCGTCGTAAAAGGTTACGTCGATGCAAGTTTTGACACAGATCTGGATGACTCTAAGTCTCGATCTAGATACATATTGAAAGTGGGAGCAATTAGCTAGAGTAGCTCCATGCAGAGCATTGTAGACATAGAATTCGCAAAATACTTACGGATCTGTATGTGACAGACCCGTTGACTAATATTATCTCCCAAGCAAAACATGATCACACCTTAGTACTCTTTTGGGTGTTAATCACATAAACGATGTGAACTAGATTATTGACTCTAGTAAACCCTTTGGGTATAGGTCACATGACGATGTGAACTATGGGTGTTAATCACATGGTGATGTGAACTATTAGTGTTGAATCACATGGCGATGTGAACTAGATTATTGACTCTAGTGCAAGTGGGAGACTGAAGGAAATATGCCCTAGAGGCAATAATAAAGTTATTATTTATTTCCTTATATCATGATAAATGTTTATTATTCATGATAGAATTGTATTAACCGGAAACATAATACATGTGTGAATACATAGACAAACAGAGTGTCACTAGTATGCCTCTACTTGACTAGCTCGTTAATCGAAGATGGTTATGTTTCCTAACCATGAACAAAAGAGTTGTTATTTGATTAACGGGATCACATCATTAGAATAATGATGTGATTGACATGACCCATTCCATTAGCTTAGCACCCGATCGTTTAGTATGTTGCTATTGCTTTCTTCATGACTTATACATGTTCCTATGACTATGAGATTATGCAACTCCAGTTTGCCGGAGGAACACTTTGTGTGCTACCAAACGTCACAACGTAATTGGGTGATTATAAAGGTGCTCTACAGGTGTCTCCAAAGGTACATGTTGGGTTGGCGTATTTCGAGATTAGGATTTGTCACTCCGAATGTCGGAGAGGTATCTCTGGGCCCTCTCGGTAATGCACATCACATAAGCCTTGCAAGCATTACAACTAATGAGTTAGTTGCTAGATGATGTATTACGAACGAGTAAAGAGACTTGCCGGTAACGAGATTGAACTAGGTATTGAGATACCGACGATCAAATCTCGGGCAAGTAACATACCGATGACAAAGGGAACAACGTATGTTGTTATGCGGTCTGACCGATAAAGATCTTAGTAGAATATGTGGGAGCCAATATGAGCATCCAGGTTCCGCTATTGGTTATTGACCGGAGACGTGTCTCGGTCATGTCTACATTGTTCTCGAACCCGTAGGGTCCGCACGCTTAAGGTTTTGATGACAGTTATATTATGAGTTTATGAATTTTGATGTACCGAAGTTTGTTCGGAGTCCCGTATGTGATCACGGACATGACGAGGAGTCCCGAAATGGTCGAGACATAAAGATTGATATATTGGAAGCCTATATTTGGATATCAGAAGTGTTCCGAGTGAAATCGGGATTTTACTGGAGTACCGGGAGGTTACCGGAACCCCCCGGGAGGTATATGGGCCTTAGTGGGCTTTAGTGGAAGAGAGGAGAGGTGGCCAGGGCTGGGCCGCGTGCCCCTTCCCCCCTAGTCCGAGTAGGACAAGGAGAGGGGGGCGGCGCCCCCCTTCCTTCTCTCTCTCCTCTTTCCCCCTTCCCGAATCCTATTCCAACTAGGAAGGGGGGGGAATCCTACTCCCGGTGGGAGTAGGACTCCTCCTTGCACGCCCTCCTCCTGGCCGGCCACACCCCCCCTTGATCCTTTATATACGGAGGCAGGGGGCACCCCATAGACACAAGTTGATCCACGTGATCATATTCTTAGCTGTGTGCGGTGCCCCCTTCCACCATAATCCTCGATAATATTGTAGCGGTTCTTAGGCGAAGCCCTACGACAGTAGTACATCAAGATCGTCACCACGCCGTCGTGCTGACAGAACTCTTCCCCGACACTTTGCTGGATCGGAGTCTGGGGATCGTCATCGCGCTGAACGTGTGCTAGAACTCGGAGGTGTCGTAGTTTCGGTGCTTGATCGGTCGGGCCATGAAGACGTACGACTACATCAACCGCGTTGTGCTAACGCTTCCGCTGTCGGTCTACAAGGGTATGTAGATCACACTCTCCCCTCTCATTTCTATGCATCACCATGATCTTGCCTGCGCGTAGGAATTTTTTTGAAATTACTACGTTCCCCAACAGTTACTACTACTGCTTCTACAGTGCCGAATCCACTGCTACATGTCCGTCCACCGCGAGCGGGACGGATAGCTTGTTGTAGAAGTACTACTAAGCAAAAGCCTGTCCTTGTTTGCGAGCAACCGTGCGCATGGGCGAGGGAGAAGGCGTGTAGTAAAATCAAGCTTCTCCTCGTTGTACGAGTTGACGCGACACATCATAGCACTGGCCCCACATGCTTGCCTCAAAACTTGGCTGAAAGACCCGCAGTGTACAATATATTTGCTACAACCTCTAACATTTACCCACCACAATATATGTGGTCGTATGCATCATTCTGATGCAGAGGCCAGGGAGTCCCCCCTTTTCGAAAAAAACAAATTGAAATATATATTCCTGTCTTGACCAGATGAGCGTGCAAACTACAATCACCAGGGTGTCAGGTAGGTCCAGAAGACTATTGTTATTTAAACTTCGAGACGGCCACATAGCATGGAGCTGACCCCAACGATTTTAAGCTTACAGGCATGGTACACGCTATCCTAGATTACTCTACACATGAAACTGCCACACGAGCGTTCGGGCTGCGCTTGGCTCTTCGCCTCTTCGGGAAGTCGAACAATGATGGTGTACTACTGCACTGGAGGAGTACTACAGTATGCTTCTGGCCATCTGACTTCGATTGAACTGCTGCATGTCCACCGCGTGCGAGAGGGAGAGCGTGTAGCGAAAGCTTCTCCTAGTCTTGCCAGCCACCACGCTCATGGGCGAGGGAGGGAGGCTTCTGCCTTTGCGCGTATGGCAGATGGGCCCGACAGGTGTGTGGCCAACCTATCATACAACCAAAGGCGGGTGTAGTCAAGTCCGCGAGGGAGAGGATAATCAAACTTCTGGTTAATGTATGAGTTGACGCAACACACAAAGCACTGCACTCGATATATTTCAATAATTTGCGTTTACCGATGCATTAATTACAATGCATGCATGCATGCCGTGACTCTCCTTTTGATACTTGCATGTGTTGATTTAATGCACCTTGAAGTAGTATAAAATATTTGACGGTAAAGCTTTGTAATACCCTGGCCCAAGTTGAGAGATGGTTGTGCACGAGGAGGGCGAGATTATGCAGACCGAACAGGACCCGAGGATGGAGCTCTCTAAGGTGGTCTTTGGTTCTCTAGTCCTAGGACTTTTTCTAGTCCCAACTAAAAAGTTCCTAGTCCCTAAAAAGTCCCTCCCTGTTTGTTTCCAGAGACTAAAAAGTCCCTAGTCCCTTCCTAGAGGTTATTAAATGACCATGTTGCCCCTAGTATATAGAAAATAACAACCAAACAACACCATGGGGTGGCAGGCCAATGGGTGCATGAAGGGGCATTGTTGGAAAAGTCCCAAAAAGTCCCAAAAAGACTCTCCTTGAGAGTCTTCTTCATTTAGTCCCAAATGCATCAGAGCGGGGGCGTCCCCACTAACGCACTACGTGGCCAAGCTATGGGCGAACGGCCCGCCGGGGGAGCCCAAAGGCACGACCAACGCCATCAAGGTGGAAATGGAGGTGACAAGAAACAAGGATCCCGGCGACGTCGATGTGCAGGAGCTCACCTTCTTGACAGTTCTGCCCAAGCTCCTGGCCGGGGCTAACCTTGTGTCCCTCCACATTCAGATTGACAAGCTCACGTCCTAAATGTTTCTACATTGCCTTCTGTTTATCTTAGTAATATGCTAATATAGGGATTACCTTGGTCTACTTTAGCTTAAGAAATGGTGGGTTTTGGTGGCGATGCAGCAATTACTTCGACATCAGATCAGTAATTTCCAACAGTCGAACGGATATTTTGTGTCCGTTGGATATAAAGTTCCTTTGGGTAAGAAGTACTACCTGTCATCAAAATGGATAAAAGAAGATGTATGTAGACGTATTTTAGTTCTAGATACTTTAATGGTGGAGTACTACAGTACGCTTCTGGCCATTTGACACCGCTTGAACTGCTGCATGTCCACCGCGTGCGGGAGGGAGAGCGTGTAGCGAAGGCTTCTCCTAGTCTTGCCAGCCACCACGCTCATGGGCGAGGGGGGGACACTCCTGCCTTTGCGTGTATGATAGGAGGGCCCTACAGGTGTGTGGCCAACCTGTCATACAGCCAAAGGCATGTGCAGTTAAGTCCGCGAGGGAGAGGATAATCAAACATCTCGTTGATGTACAAGTTGACGCGACACATCAAAGCACAACACTCGATATATTTCAATAATTTGCGTGTGTGACTCCCAGATGCAGAGGCTGGGGGTCATCATCTTCCTTTTCGAGAAAAAATAGACGTGTGTGTGAAAGGACGAGTGCGTGCGTGCACCTCTTCTCTTCCTGTATAACGTACTACTAAACTCAGAGTACAAGTTTTTGTGGGTGGCACGATGGTGCATGCGAGAAGTCCCGAGAGATAGGTTTAATGCATTAATTGCAATGCATGCATGCATAAAGTACATGCATTGGTGAATTTTCTCTTAATACTTGCATGCAATGATTTAATGCACCTTGGAATCTGAACATGTGTTGGGGACAACCAAATTGAGTCTTATAAAATGGAAAAACTAAAATTTTGAGATAAGCCCTATAAAACCGGAAAGGAGGGAGTAGAAAAAGAAGTACTCCATCCGGGAATAGTGCCACACTTCGAAACTAGAACCGTCAATAAATTTTGAGCTTGCATCTCGTCACATTCCAAATTACTCCACGCTATATTGAATTGCAAACCCGTTCACACCGATCACAACCTAAACGGTTTCCCACTTAGGAGCGTATTAGTACTCGGTTATAAATACTAGTATGCCAAGATGACTGCACATTCCTCCTCAACTCCTCATCCACAAAAAAAAAACAAGTCATTCAACATCCTTCCCTTGCGTCTGCCATGGCCAGCGTGAGTTCTGGGTCGAGAGATTGCCACCAGGGAGAGGCGAGCATGGAAGCGGAAACACGAGAGATGTCCCGCCTCGCTGCGAGAGCAGCCGACATGTCCCGCCACGCGGAAGTAGCAGCACAGAGGTCCCGCCGTGCCGCTGAAGCAGCACGGAGGTCCCGCCGCGCCATCGATGCAGCAGACTGGTTCGGCCGCGCCGCGGAAGCAGTAGATATGTCCCGCCGCGCCGCGGCGGCCTGGGAAAATTTCTCGCGGGCACGCGACGACTGTTACAGGCGCATGCATGCGATCGTCCATAGCCAGACGGATCAGATCTCCCGCTCAGCGAGGTTGCAGGACGACAGGGTAGCCTCGTTTGAACAGGCTACCGAAGTCATCCGGCAACTAAGGGAGGGCAATGAGAGGCTCCGGGCCGAGCGTGACCTGCCGAGGGAGAAGATCGTCTGAAGTGCAGACCTGTAGGAGGAGACTAGTGCCTTGTTGAAGAAACTTATGGGCGAGAATGACATGCTCCGCAATGAGCGCCAAAGGCTGGTGGAGGAATCCATGGATGTTCTCAAGCAGTGTCTTGAGGACACGAAAGAGCTCATTGCCGCTCGCCGCGGAGACTAGTTTCCTGATTTCTTTTGACGTAATAATCGGTTTAGGATGTGGATTGTGTCGTCGGTTGTGAAATGTTGGGTTCTAGTGCGGATGTTTGGCCTTTGTTGGCCTCTTGGGATGTTGCGATTTCAATCTGGTAGCTTTTAGTCCTTCGTGTTAGGCTGGAGTTGTGCTGAACTTGTGAATTGTGGTGGTTTTCAGTAATGAAAATCGGAAGGGGCAAGCCCTTCTTTGATAAAAAAAATTAATCGTCCTTATATATTCATCAGTCTTGCTATAAGTCACAGTAGATGCTATATAGGTCCGTCGGATCTTACATCAAGATCCGTGCTTTCAGATTTTCTTTTTTCTCTCTTAAATCTCAGTCGAGTGAGACATAGCCACGCCATTAAACAGAGGATCGGGCGCCATTAATGGAGACCTTGGGAGAGAGGTGGATAGCAAATGGAGGTCAAAGGGCTCTCCTCCCGATAAGCACGCGCAGGGGTCTGATCACACGCCTCTCGTACTCAAATAGCTACCCTACACGTCGCCTCCTAGCTAATAAAAAAGGGGACGCGTGGCGGCACGTAAATGGTACTAGTAAGTAGAACGCCCACGGTTTCAATAATACTTGTGTTTCCGATTGTAACGTGACAACACTTCTTCCAAAATGACTTTGTTGATTGTTAATGTGTCGCCTTTGCAAATCGGACTGCAAATTTACCACAGCATGTTGGTGCCATGTCATGGCACCAAGCCAAGTTTCATTATTTTCATGCGTGTTTTGGATTTACAAGAATTAAAAAACTAAGTTTCTCAATGTTTCCAACCCAGCCACGACGCCCAGAATTTTGAATTTCATTCCCATTTCTTGCATGGAACCTAGAAATTTACCCGAGAACACACATGTGATTTTTCAACCAACTTTGGTGCACTGGAACATGTGCTTGTATTTCAAATTTGAATTGTGCACACAAAGGTGACACGTTCCCTCCCAGAACCACGAGCCTTCTTGAGAGAAGCTCCGATTTGCAAGAAGCTTATACCAAAATTTGTTCATATTCGTCCAATTTTTTTACCACGGCATGGTACTACCATGACATGACACCATGCCAAGTTTCATGATTTTAAAACCAAGTTTCTGAATGTTATCGACCGAGCCACGATGCCCAGATGTTTGAATTTTATTCTCATTTTTTGCATGGGACCTACTCCCTCCTTCCATCTATATAGGGCCTAATGTGTTTTTCAAGACAACCTTTGACTATTGACAAGATTAATAGCACATGAGATGTATACTATGCAAATTATATTATTGGAAGCTCCTTTGACATACAAAATTGAAGGTATGCTTTGTGTAAGTTGCATGTCATATATTATTTCTCTAACGTTTGGTCAAAGTTAGCCTCGAAAAACGCATTAGGACCTATATGCATGAGAGGAGTCAACTTCGAGAGAACGTGTTTGTTCGAGAGACACCGAGGAAGACTACTATATATCGATGGTGCATGTAGGCGGGAATTAAACCAAGGGATGGTCTTATTGGTTTCGGGGATATAGGGGAAGAGTGAGAGGCGAGGGGGGGGGGGTAGCTAGCTAGAAGGAGATTGTTAAGTGTGAGTGTGTGTTTTACCCACCTAGGCGGAAGTTATGTGCACAAAAGAGGAGAACGATTCGATGTGGCGTTAGGATTGAGGGTAATTAACTACGTATGGAGACATAGAGACCTTGAATGTGCATGTGTGAGAGGTATACATGTATACGTGGGATGTGTGTGTGTGTGCGCGCGCATGATCGAGATAAAAGAAAGAAGACATAAGTCATAAGATCAACGACATGGGAGAGACGGATCAGTATGACAATATGCATGCATGTGAGAATGCATGGAAGAAGTCCCGACAATTGAGCATGTGTTTTTGTCTTTAAGAGATAGTGGCGTGGGCTGGAGCATGCATCTATGGCGAGCAGAGGGAGTGAGGCGCAATGATTGTGCAAAAGAGACAAACCTATAAATGCATATGTATGGAGAGACATATATAGTGTGGGCGATAGGAAGCAAGACTCCGTGCGAGAAATAAATGTTGACGGAGAAACTAACAGATAGATACAGAGATGGAGATGCTAGCTAGAGGGACATCCGCTAGTTTGGGTGTTGGAGATGACCGTCGGGTGGTTCAAAGGGTGAAGTTATATATGTGTGTGAGAGGGCACTTGACTGCATGTAGAGAGAAACATATGTAGTGTGCGTGATAGGAATCAAGAGTGAGGGCGAGAAAGAAGGTTGATGGAGAAACAGATAAATAGAAAGATAAAGATGCTAGCTAGTGTGCGTTAGAGATAGGAGTCGAGTGGATCAGAAGGCTGGGTTATGTGTGTGGGTGTGAGAGAGATAGAGAGAGGGTGCATGTGAGTCACATACAAACAGATATCAGAGAGAAATGAGATCCAGAGAGACGGAGTTTTGTGTCTGCGAGAGAGAAAGATATTTCACAACGAGAGTGATAGCTAGAGAGACATACGAGGGAACGCAAGATATCTCTAGGGAGAGAGGGTGTGTGTGAGCGACATACAAGAGAACAATGGAGAAATATGAGACCCTGGGAGACAGAGTTTGTGTTTGTGTGTGAGAAAGAGATATTGATGAGGAAGAGTCGTAGGTTCTCATATCTAAGGAGCGAAAGACATCTCTGTATGAGGGGTGTGCGAGTGGCACACATGGGAATAGTAGAGAGAAATGAGACCCCGGGAGACAAAGTTTTGTGTTTGTGTGAGAGAAAGAGATTCCACATGGAGAATCATAGTTAGAGACACATAGCAGGGAGCGAGATATACTTAGAGAGAGATAGAGTGATGAAGGTCGAGGGAGAGAGTACCGTCAGTGTGTTACGAAGATAAAAGATCATTGTCGACATACAGGTAGCACGAGAGATACCTGAGAGACGATGAACGCGTATAGGTCCAGAGAGATAGTCCTATATAAGCATGAGTGATAGCTATATGAGACGAATATCTGGATTAAAGGGGATTCAAATATTTAAACTGGAGATCACGACATCGATAATATCATAACGCAAATTGGTGTATCAAACATGCATATTCATTTGAATTTGGGCACACGTGTAATGTTATATAGTTTATCAATATTGGTGATCCATAGATTCTTCAATTACAAACAATGCATGGTTTATATGCAATTAATGTCTAAACGGGATTACACTATATGTTGCGTGTGTGAAACACATTATACATGTTTGAGAAGTAAAAAAAACCCGCATGAAACACACATTAATTGGAGACAGTTAGCGAGGAATGCATACATTGGATTTCAACATAAAGTGGTTTCAAATATTTGAAAATCCAAATTGATGGATACAACCTTATGAATCTGAGATCATGCCATTTGTAAACCATATTTATGTATAAATGGTGTTGTGCTTTTGAAAGTATATATAAAAAATGATGTATATAGAATGTAATTCCAATTGAAAATGGATCCCGCCCGAAAAAGAATACAAACGGGATTCGAATTGAGTTGGCACGGTAAACGTGCACTCTGCAAAATTTGAACGAAGCGGGGAAAGTCGCAGTAACCGCCCGGAACCAAAATCTGCGAGATGGAAATCACTGTTGCCTATCCCTGCCACGCAAAGCCTATATGCTGGATTTCTATAGGTTTCGATAGGGGTAGGTTTGTAATTTCACCCAAACGTGACGTAACCGCCTCTCACCCGGATTCATACACGGTGGGCGCCAAAACACAGTGTGTCCTCGGCCGAAATCGACTCCCTCCCCGATTCATATTCATACACGGTGGGCGCCAAAAACAAACTCTCGTCGGCAAATATTCGGTGTATGCGATATTACCGTCCTATCCCCAACCGACCAGTGTTGTTGTGATGTAGTAGAAATTTGAAACGGTGGCTAAGTTTGTAAATTTCCTCGCATTTGAGACAAGCACGCCCTGAATACATGGTTCCCCCTTCCTCTCTAACTCCCTTTTCCCCATTCGTACTCCGTGGGCGCCAAAACACCCTCTCCACCCCAGCCTCCTCCGTCCGCCGCCCCATCCACCGCTGTCCTCCTCCACCATGCCGGAGCTAATACCCTGACGCCGCCGTCCATTACAAGAGATCGACCTCTCTCATCCACGGCTTCGGACCGGGATCCTTGCATCCCGTCCTCTCGCTTCATCCCCGCCGTCGTCCACCTTGTCGGTGCCGCTCCTACGACCGTCTCATCCACCGCGCCCCGCCGCCACCGTCTACCCTCCTAGATCTGCTTCCACGTCGCCGACAGCCATCGCTACCGTAGCACCGTCAAATTCTCAGCAGATGCGTACATGGCGCCGCACCAGAGGCGGTACTCTTTCGTATCTGCTCAACTTATTTATCGCAACAAGAAAATAGATGGCCACTGCTTTACTCTGATTTCTTGTCTTGGTTGCGAAGTTGCCTTTGTCCGGTTTGTACCTTCAGATCCGCCATGGCACGCTCAACACCATACTCGCAATGCTTATGGTTTTCCCCTTTTATATTCCACACTAGTTAAATCACAGTCGACTAAATTTCAAAATTGGGTCTGTCGATTTTTCAGAGCTCGCCGGAGTTCGCCGGTGCGATCGAAGGGGCTCGGGTGGTTATGGGGCCTCGCCGAACGAAGAAAACTCGACGCGGGTGGGGGTTGGGGTGGGGGTGGGGGTGGCGGAGGAACACAGGCGGTGGGGCCGGTGGTCCGGCCGGCGGCCCGTGCGGTGTTCTGTATGGGAAGAATCAGAGACGAGGAAGAAGAAGGGTTAGGAGACGTAGGATCTTCATCCAACCGCCTGAAATGGTCGAGAGATAGCTGGGAGTTGCATTCTTAATGCGCTCTGGTTCATCATGTGTGGGCACTGCGCAACCAACATTTTATTATCCAAAATCTGCTTGCTCTTCTTTACCATGTTCCTCTTCCGTTCTTCTTTAATATGTACTCTCTCCGTTCCTAAATACAAGTCTTTGTATAGATTCCACCATGGACTACATATGGAGCAAAATGAGTGAATCTACACTCTAAAATGTATCTGGATACATCTGTATGTGATCCATAGTGGAAATCTCTACCAAGACTTATATTTTGGAACGGAGGGAGTATGATAGTAGTACAGTATGTTCCTTGTACTGAAGATGAGCAGGGACATTTGCAGTGTAGAGGTCTATACGGTCGGTTGTGATGGACACTTTGAGCCTCTTTGATTCGTAGGATCTTGTAAACATAGGAATAGGATTTGTAGTGGCCTGCCCACTTGAATCCTATAAGAATAGCAAGGAAATGCGGGGAGCTGTGTCGCCTTTGAGAGTTACATTGATATTAACAGTACCGCACCTTCACTTGAAGAGAGCTGGTATCCGAAGCCTTTCTAGCCGTACCGGCAATACTAGCACATATATTCCAGCAAGTTCCACTTTGCTGATTTTACTCTGATGCTTAAGGTTTTCCCGTTATATCTACACTATGATCTGTGTAGCTGCTTTGTGTCGCACTAGCAGCAGTCCACTCTTGAAGCTAAACACTGCAATGACTTACAAAATTGGCACCAAGGCATTGAGTGCCATTCTGGATGCAATGAAACTCATACGCTCCCCACCTGTTGATTCTTGTTCAGAATATCATCCTAATGACTATTCTAACCTCGAGGAGTCAAAGGCAGATGGCCTGTCCTGTTCACCCATCAAGGTGCCTGTTCTAATTTGGCAATGTTTTATTGATTGCGGGTATCTTGCATATGTTGTCTTGCATTTCTTCTACTTTGTTGCACCGCCATCTGCTTAGTTTACTCATCATATATGTCGAGATGCCATGCCCATCCATTATCAATACATATTCCATCTGTCATCATACCATGTTTTTCCACTCAAATGCTGTTCTTGTGCATCAGACATCAAAAAGGAAGAGGGTGATTGCCGAACCTGAAGGAGCACCAGCAAAGTCCTTGAAAAACGTGGTGGTGCCGGAGAAATCAGACAGCACCCCACTTATATTGGTTGTACAACCAGTGACACAAAACGTAGGACCGACTCTAGCAGACTATACCCATACTTCACTAGCCCCACCACACAGGACCTGGACTCCAGCAAAAGGCATACCGATTTCATTTATCATAGCACTAGCTGTACCATAGAAAAATCCCACTCCAGCAAAAAGTAGCAAGTCCACTGGCCGAAGACCTATCCCAACTGGAAAGACGGCCAATTCCTGCAGATTGGAACCCCATTTCATTTATTCCCAGTTTAAAAGACAATGCTTTCAATGTTGTTAGGGACTACGTGCATATATTCCCATCATGGGAAGATTATTGTGAACACAAACACCATTTTCACATCTTCCTGTCCAACTTACGTGTAAGTGCTATTATTCATGGTTATTATTTTCCTATTTTCTGCTGATTGAACACATGAATGATTTACATTACATTGCTGTAACTAGGCGAGGGTCAATCTGGATAGTCATGACGAGCAAAGCTTGCTTGTGCTTTTCAAGGAAGCATTCTAGCAGTATCGGTGTTACCTGAGGAAATCACACTTTGATGGCAAGTCTATAAACGAATTTCCGGTGAAGTCTCCTGTGCTAAATTTAGAAGACATTGAATGGAAAAACCTTTTTATGCACTGGTCTCGTTCCCAGGATGAGGTATTGTCTATGAAATCACATGACAATTTGAACTTCTACTTTTCCGCATGTGCCTTACGGATCTTTTTTGCAGGAAATCTGCTCGAAGAAGAATTCCGGTTTGACAAGAACGACAGGATATCGCAAATATGCTGCCCGCTGCTTTGCTCTTGTTAATACCTGTTGTCCTGTATCACTGTACTTGCATACATACCTGGTTCATTATGTGACAGCAGTATGCATGATAGCTTGCTTATCAATTGTTCGCTCCAAATTATCTGATTTGTATGAATGGTTACATTAGTGTAGAATATATCCAATGCCAATTTTTTTAGCTCTGCATTGTTCTTGTAAATTCATGATGTCCTTTATCAGTGTACTTATAATGACAGGTAGTTGTTTATGTACCATCACTCTGTAGCTTATTTTCTTTTGCCCTCCATTTTCTACACATCAGATCTACATTTACTCTTACCATAAGGTTGGTACTGAAGAAGTTTAGCTGTGCATTGCTCTTGGCTGTACCTTTTGCCTGTATCGCTGCACTTACATTTATAGCTACTTGGTTATGTAGCATCACTCTTCATCTTATCTTAAATATTCTCCATTTTTTCGTATATTATCACATCTATATTTACTCTTAACAAAATGTAGAATAAAGGCAATGCTTTTGAAGAAGATTCTGTGGTAAACTTCTTGAATTGCCCCCCCATCAGCATGGACAAGGCCTTTATAGAGCCTTTCTTCACCAATAATGTAAGTTTGTCCATCTCAAGCCTTCAAACTTTGTTGTATATATTTGGTTAGGCATGACTGCAAGAGCTGTTTATTTTTGGTGTTTGCATCAAATTGCTTGTTTAAAGTTTATTATGTAGTTCATAAACAAAAGTTTGTCCTTTCTCAATTTAAGTTTTCAGTTGTACAACCAACTTCCTTCTTCATACCATGTAAATTAAACTATACAGAGCAAGTGATCTTCTTTTGCACTGCATGTATGCTTCTGTTCTTCATCCGTAATCCAGTGGTGTGGTGAACCTACCCGCTATAGCACAATGTCATATTCTGCAATGTCTTAACTATGAACAATGTCATATCATTCTACTATTATTTAAACCGTCTCTTTATTTGCCAATCTGAAATGGTATAAATTGACATCACACTAACCATTGATACTTATGAGTTCTTGATCTGTAATCCAGTGATGTCGTGAAGCTGCCAACTCCTTCACAATGTCATTTCCTGCCATGTCTTGACCTGAACAATACCATATTGTGTTAATGCAAATTTAAACTGTGTCACTTTATTCGTTAGTAAGAAATGTGATGAATTGTCAGCACTGATACTTTTATGTGCAAAACCTGTCATCTGTCTGCTTGTTTATCTTTCAGAGTGAGGAAGATATAAGTGTTGAACAAGCGCAGTCTCATCATCTTGCTCAGCTGCTTGCGCTGCAGCTCCCCAGCAGGGCTAACCTTTCTTGAACTCTATTGAAGTGCTGTCGGTTTTGTATATTATTTTGTCGGTGTGTTTATTTGCACTGGTGGCCATCTTTGATGCCCAATGTATGTAATCTGTTGTCTGCTTGTGCTTTATTATCATAGTGGCGAACTTTGATGCCCAGTGGATGTAATATGCCGTAATTTCTTTATTGTATAGTATAGGTTTTTTCTTATTCATAATGCTGCAGTTATCTTACTGTATATATATCCTGTCTTCGCAGTAAACCAGCAAAACCGTAAAATTACGGTACATAATCGGGCCTTCATGCAATCACGATGTAGGTTGGGCCTGAAACGTGCCGATCAGCTCATGGGCTAGCAGCAGCCCGAAATGAACCCCGGCCCATGATTGTGCGAATCAAATCACGGGCTTTTAACAGGCCGAAAAATTGTCTCGGTCCTTGTTTGGCCCAATCAGATATCGGCTGCGAGGAGGCCGGATGCAAACCGGACCGTAGTTAGGCCCAACTATATGACGGGCTTTTAACAGGCTGAAATTAATATAGGGCCGAAATGTTAAACGGGCCCTTAACAGGCCAAAACTAATATCAGGCGAATTACTAAATGAGCCTTTAGCAAGTGGGCCCAAAAGCATAGTGTCCAGTTGACGGGCCGAATCCGATATGGGCCATAATTAGGCCAAAACCTCTTAAAGGGCCGGACCTAATCTGGGCCGTAATTTGGCCCAGAACGTGGTAGGCTTTTAACGGGCCGGATCTCATATGGGCCACTATTAGGCCCGGAGCGTGGCAGGCCATTAATAGACCGGATCAAATATGGGCCGGCATTTGGCCCAAAACATGGCAGCCAGTTAACGGGTCGGCCTACGAGGGTCCTCAAAATCTTGTGGGCCTACAGCTGGGCCGGCCCATTAATGTTGGCGAAATCTCGTGGGCCTTTAGCTGGGCCGGCCCATTATGATCCGCAAGAATTTTGTGGGCCTTTACCTGGGCCAGCCTATTATGGCACACGAAAATCTTGTGGGCCTTTACCTGGGCCGGCTCATTATGGCCCGTGAAATCTTGTGGGCCTTTAGCTGGGCCAGCCCATTATGGTCCGCAAAATCTTGTGGGCCTTTAGCTGGGCCAACCCATTATGGTCCGCAAAATCTTGTGGGCCTTTAGTTGGGCCGGCCCATTATGGTCCACAAAATCTTGTGGGCCTTTAGTTGGGCCGGCCCATTATGGTCCACAAAATCTTGTGGGCCTTTAGTTGGGCCGGCCCATTTAAACTTGTTGGGCCGTGCCATGTGCCGACGTATCATAGGCACATTCTGTCCAGTGAGTGGATGACATCTGTCCCGACGATGAGCCGACATGTGTTTCCTCTAGCCAATGATGATTTTACACGTGGAAAATCCCCATTGGTCGGGGATGTTAACGGGTTACCGGATCCAAAACCCGACCTGATAGCTTAACGACGTTCCATTATGGTGGATGTCACGTGTCGGTCACCCTTGACGAAAGCACTTCTGTGACACGCGATTTATCGTCATGGAAGTGGACACTTCCGTGATGATAATTTTGGTAATGTCATGGAACACTTCTACGACAGCACATGTATGACTATCTTGATTCTATCATAAATTTATCATGGATGTACATGCATGACAAAAAAGCGACCTACTGTGACAAACATGTATCATCACGGAAGTGTATTTTTTTTGTAGTGCAAGTCGTTCCCCAACAAGAGCAACTTCACCAAGAAGACTCCTCCCAAGGCATTGGTGGTACAAGAAGAGTACAATGAGGATGATGACGATGATGAAGATGATGAGTCGGTTGCCATGGCCTTCGTTGCCATTGCGACGACTCCATGGGTGTCTCTCTTCGACTCACCCAATGAGAGCATCACCGCCAAGTGCCTCATGGCTAAAGCCACCAACAAGGTAACCCCCAACATCAAAACTACCATCATTAATCATCCTTCTTCGACGGATAGCATTGATGAACATGAGGGAGCTAATGTGGAGGCGAATGAGTTTGAGGCCTTTATGGGCAAACTTAAGGGTAAATCCAAGAAGAACTTTGTTGCTCTCTTGGAACAACTTGGTGAAGCCAATGACATGATCGAGGCTCATGAAGATACCATCACTAAGATGGAAGGGCATAGTCGTGACTATGCCGATGAGATTTCGGATCTTTCCAATGCTCTTTAGGAAGAGCGTGGTCTTCGTTGGCTCTTGAGGAGTCACCCACTACACCACAATGTCATATTCTGCAATGTCTTAACTATGGAAAATGTCATATCATTCTATTATTATTTAAACCATCTCTTTATTTGCCAATCTGAAATGGTATAAATTGACAGCACACTAACCATTGATACTTATGAGTTCTTGATCTGTAATCCAGTGGTGTCGTGAAGCTGCCAACTCCTTCACAATGTCATTTCCTGCCATGTCTTGACCTGAACAATACCATATTGTGTTAATGCAAATTTAAACTGTGTCACTTTATTCGTCAGTAAGAAATGTGATGAATTGTCAACACTGATACTTTTATGTGAAAAGCCTGTCATTTGTCTGCTTGTTTATCTTTCAGAGTGAGGAAGATATAAGTGTTGAACAAGCGCAGTCTCATCATCTTGGTCAGCTGCTTGCGCTGCAGCTCCCCAGCAGGGCTAACCTTTATTGAACTCTATTAAACTGCTGTCGGTTTTGTATATTATTTTGTCGGCGTGTTTATTTGCACTGGTGGCGATCTTTGATGCCTAGTGTATGTAATCTGCTGTCTGTTTGTGCTTTATTATCATAGTGGTGAACTTTGATGCCCAGTGGATGTAATATGCCGTAATTTCTTTATTGTATAGTATAGCTTTTTTCTTCTTCATGATACTGCAGTTATTTTACTATATATATATATCCCGTATTCATAGTAAACCGGCCAAACCGTAAAATTACGGTACAAAATCGGGCCGTCATGCAATCACGATGTAGGTTGGGCCTGAAACGTGCCGATCAGCTCAAGGGCCGGCAGCAGCCTGAAATGAACCCCGACCCATGATTGTGCGAATCAAATCACGGGCTTTTAACAGGCCGAAAAATTGTCTCGGTCCTTGTTTGGCCCAATCAGATATCGGCTGCGAGCAGGCCGGATGCAAACCGGGCCGTAGTTAGGCCCAACTATATGACGGGCTTTTAACAGGCTGAAATTAATATAGGGCCACAATGTTAAACAGGCCCTTAACAGGCCAAAACTAATATTAGGCCGAATTACTAAGTGGGCCTTTAGCAAGTGGGCCCAAAAGCATAGTGTCCAATTGACGGGCCAAATCTGATACGGGCCATAATTAGGCCCAAAACCTCTTAAAGGGCCGGACCTGATCTGGGCCGTAATTTGGCCCAGAACGTGGTAGGCATTTAACGGGTCGGATCTCATATGGGCCACTATTAGGCCCGGAGCATGGCAGTCCATTAATAGGCCGTATCAAATATGGGCCGGCATTTGGCCCAAAACATGGCAGCTAGTTAACGGGCCGGCCTACTAGGGTCCTCAAAATCTTGTGGGCCTACAGCTGGGCCAGCCCATTAATGTTGGCGAAATCTCGTGGGCCTTTAGCTGGGCCGGCCCATTATGATCCGCAAAAATTTTGTGGGCCTTTACCTGGGCCGGCCTATTATGGCACACAAAAATCTTGTGGGCATGTACCTGGGCCGGCCCATTATGGCCCACGAAATCTTGTGGGCCTTTAGGTGGGCCAGCCCATTATGGTTCGCAAAATCTCGTGGGCCTTTAGCTGGGCCGGCCCATTATGGTCCGCAAAATCTTGTGGGCCTTTAGTTGGGCCGGCCCATTTAAACTTGTTGGGCCGTGCCACATGTCGATGTATCATCGACGCCTTCTGTCTAGTGAGTGGATGACATCTGTCCCGACGATGAGCCGACACGTGTTTCCTCTAGCCAATGATGATTTTACACATGGAAAATCCCCACTGGTCGGGGCTGTTAACGGGTTATCGGATCCAAAACCTGACCCGATAGCTTAACGGTGTTCCGTTACGGTGGATGCCACGTGTCAGTCACCCTTGACGAAAGCACTTCTGTGGCGCGCGATTTATCGTCATGGAAGTGGACACTTCCGTGATGTTAATTTTGGTAATGTCATGGAACACTTCTACGATAGGACAGGTATGACTATCTTGATTCTGTCATAAATTTGTCATGGATGTACATGCATGACAAAAAAGCGACCTACTGTGACAAACACGTATCATCACGGAAGTGTATTTTTTTGTAGTGCCGGTCTAGATGCACAAAGGTAAAGCAAGGAGCCTATCATGGAGCGATATACCTTTTGATCCACCGCTTTACCATTGGGATCTATGTCAAGTTGGCACTTGGTGGGCATCAGAGTGGAAGCCGGCTTGACATCACTTAGCTTGAATCTCTTGAGCATGTCTTGAGTGTATTTGGCTTGGTTGATGAAGGTTCCTTCTCTTCTTTGCTTCACTTCGAACCCTAGAAAGAACTTCAACTCTCCCATGGAAGACATCTTGAACTTTGAGGTCATGAGAGCGGAAAATTCCTCATTGGAAGCTTTGTTAGGGGAACCAAAGATAATATCATCAACATATAATTGGCACACAAACAACTCCCCTTTGACCTTCTTAGTAAAAAGAGTGGGGTTGATTAGCCCAACTTCAAAACCACGGTCTTGTAACAACTCGGTAAGGTGATCATACCACGCACGTGGGGCTTGTTTAAGGCCATAGAGTGCCTTATCGAGTTGATACACATGATCGGGAAAGTAGGGATCCTCAAACCCGGGGGGTTGCTTGACATAAACCAATTCATTAATAGGACCATTCAGAAAAGCACTCTTCACATCCATTTGTTGTAACTTAAAGTTATGATGAGAAGCATATGCAATCAACAAGTGAATGGATTCAAGATGAGCAACGGGAGCAAAGGTTTCACCGTAGTCGATACCCTCGACTTGGGAGTAGCCTTGTGCTACCAGACGAGCCTTGTTGCGAATGATAATCCCATGGGCATCTTGCTTGTTCTTAAATATCCACTTGGTTCCAATGACATTGTGATTCCCCGTCGGTCTTGGAACCAATCTGCACACTTTGTTGCGCTCGAAGTTGTTGAGTTCATCATCCATGGCATTGAGCCAATCCGGATCTTCGAGCGCCTCATAGACCTTGTGAGGTTCGACACAAGAGACAAACGCGTGATGCTCACAATAGTTTGCTAATTGTCTATGAGTGCTTACCCCCTTTCTTAAGCTTCCAAGCACATTCGTCATGAGATGATCCTTGGTGGAGAGCTTGGAAGCAACCTTGGCGGCACGACGCTCCAATTACTCCTCGGGGGTGAGACGAGGAGTGGTCACTTGATCATCTTGATCGTCGTCTTGAGCTTTTTCTTGTTCTTGAACTTGCTCGGAGGAGAGAACTTGACCTTGGGCATCACTTGGTGTGTCACCACCGTCTTGAGCATGATCTTGGCCTTGGTCTTGTTCTTGAGGATGAGGGCCTTCATGTTGTTCTTCGGAAGCGTGTGGGCCTCGGGTTGGTGATGGCTCCACTTGAGTGGAGCATTGTCCTTCTCCTTCGGCCACAAGGGGTTCGTCAATGGGTAGGATAAAACCAACACCCATTCTTCTTATGGCTTGAGGAGGAATTTCATCACCTACATCACAAGTGCCACTTTGCTCCACTTGGGAGCCGTTATTCTCATCAAACTCCACGTCACACGTCTCCTCAATAAGTCCCGTGGATTTATTGAGGACACAGTAAGCATGAGAGTTTGTAGCATAACCAACAAATATGCCCTCATAAGCTCTAGCCTGAAATTTAGACAACCGAACACCTTTCTTGAGAATGAAACACTTACACCCGAACACCCGAAAGTACTTGAGGTTGGGCTTGTTACCGGTGAGTATCTCATATGGAGTCTTGTTCAAGCCCTTGCGGAGGTAGAGCCGATTGGATGCATGACACGCGGTGTTGATGGCTTCAGCCCAAAAGTTGTATGGAGACTTGAACTCCGCCATCATGGTCCTTGCCGCATCCATCAACGTCCGGTTCTTCCTCTCCGCAACACTGTTTTGTTGAGGGGTGTAAGGTGAAGAATATTGATGCTTGATCCCCTCATCATTAAGAAACTCATCCAAGGTGTAATTCTTGAACTCGGTGCCGTTGTCACTTCTTATTGTCAAGATCTTTGTATTGTGTTGACGTTGTTCTTCATTTGTAAAGTCAATGACGGTTTGTTGGGTCTCGCTCTTCCTCTTGAAGAAATACACCCAAGTGTATCTTGAGTAGTCATCCACAATCACCAAGCAATACTTCCTACCCCCAAGACTATCAAAGGATGGAGGCCCAAAGAGATCCAAGTGAAGGAGCTCCAAAGGCCTCTTTGAGTAAATGATAGTCGTGGGAGGGTGAGCCTTCTCGATACAGGCACTGCAAGCACGATCTTTAGCAAAACTAACATTCGTTAGTCCACGGACATGGTCCCCTTGAGAAGACTTTGCAAAGATCTCATATTGACATGGGCTAAACGGCGATGCCAAAGCCATCCAACATCAACTTTAGCCATTAGGCATGTCGCGGTCTTAGTGGGTCGCTCTGAAAACTTAATCACATATAGACCGTTCTCGACATGCCCAACAAAGGCTACTTTAAGAGTCTTGCTCGACAAGAGGGCCATGGTATCGATATCAAAGAAAGTGGCAAAGCCCATGATTGCAAGTTGACAAATGGAAAGTAAATTGTATGCAAGGGACTCAACAAGCATGACCTTCTCGATCGTGAGATCATGAGAGATGACTACCTTGCCAAGTCCCAATACCTTAGAAGATGAGGTGTCACCCCACTCGACATTGGTGGGCATAGATGGAATCTTGTGCACGTCCACCACCAAGTCCTTGCTTCTGGTCATATGATTTGTAGCTCCACTATCGAGCAACCATGATCCCTCACCGGAAGCAAACACCTACAAGAGATCAATGCTTGGTTTTAGGTACCCATTTTGTAATGGGTCCTTTGATGTTAGTAAAAGGGTCTTTGGAACCCAAATAGACCGTTCAATGTACTCATGAGGGGAACCAAGGAATTTGGCATAGACATGCCCATCACTAGCACGACATAACATATAAGAAGGATTAAAGTTGCCGGCTTTGATGGGAGGAGTGGCATTGCCCTTTTTGACACCGCCACCCTTCGCATTGTTCTTATTCTCCTTGGAAGCACTCTCTCCCTCCTTCACAAAGGTTTGCATGAGAGGAGGAGGTCGTTTGGTCTTGTCATTCTTCTTCTTGTTCTTGGACTCGGGCACGTACCCAATCCCTTCCTTGGCCACAACTCCCTTTTGGTTGATCAAGAGGTCATTGAGGTTCTTCTTGCCTTGTATGCAAGTCGCAAGACCTGTCAAGTTACACCTTTATCTTAGCGTTCTCCTCAACAAGATGCACATGCTCACAACACGGGTTAGTAGCATTTGCATTATCAATTAGCATCATACGAGGAAAAGTGGCTTTTTCCTTGGTTAGCTTTACTTGAAGTTGATCATGAGACTCTTTGAGGCTAGCATGAGCACCCTTCAAGACCTTGTGAGCCTTGTCAAGTAGATCAAACTCCTCTTTCAGTCTAGCAAGATCAACCTCAAGTTTGGCCTTCTCGGAGTTTAGCACATGAGAAACAATGAGAACATGATCATAATCTTTCTTTAACTTAGCACGATCAACGTTGTGTGACTCCTCAAGAGCCAACGAAGACCACGCTCTTCCTAAAGAGCATTGGAAAGATCCGAAATCTCATCGGCATAGTCACGACTATGCCCTTCCATCTTAGTGATGGTATCTTCATGAGCCTCGATCATGTCATTGGCTTCACCAAGTTGTTCCAAGAGAGCAACAAAGTTCTTCTTGGATTTACCCTTAAGTTTGCCCATAAAGGCCTCAAACTCATTCGCCTCCACATTAGCTCCCTCATGTTCATCAATGCTATCCGTCGAAGAAGGATGATTAATGATGGTAGTTTTGATGTTGGGGGTTACCTTGTTGGTGGCTTTAGCCATGAGGCACTTGGCGGTGATGCTCTCATTGGGTGAGTCGAAGAGAGACACCCATGGAGTCGTCGCAATGGCAACGAAGGCCATGGCAACCGACTCATCATCTTCATCATCGTCATCATCCTCATTGTACTCTTCTTGTACCACCAATGCCTTGGGAGGAGTCTTCTTGGTGAAGTTGCTCTTGTTGGGGAACGACTTGCACTACAAAAAAAATACACTTCCGTGATGATACATGTTTGTCACAGTAGGTCGCTTTTTTGTCATGCATGTACATCCATGATAAATTTATGATAGAATCAAGATAGTCATACATGTGCTGTCGTAGAAGTGTTCCATGACATTACCAAAATTATCATCACGGAAGTGTCCACTTCCATGACGATAAATCGCGTGTCACAGAAGTGCTTTCGTCAAGGGTGACCGACACGTGGCATCCACTGTAACGGAACACCTTAAGCTATCGGGTCAGGTTTTGGATCCGATAACCCGTTAACAGCCCCGACCAGTGGGGATTTTCCATGTGTAAAATCATCATTGGCTAGAGGAAACACGTGTCGGCTCATCGTCGGGACAGATGTCATCCACTCACTAGACAGAAGGCGTTGATGATACATCGACATGTGGCATGGCCCAACAAGTTTAAATGGGCCGGCCCAACTAAAGGCCCACAAGATTTTGCGGACCATAATGGGCCGACCCAGCTAAAGGCCCACGAGATTTTGCGGACCATAATGGGCTGGCCCAGCTAAAGGCCCACAAGATTTCGCGGGCCATAATGGGCCGGCCCAGGTACATGCCCACAAGATTTTTGTGTGCCATAATAGGCCGGCCCAGGTAAAGGCCCAAAAAATTCTCGCAAATCATAATGGGCTGGCCCAGCTAAAGGCCCACGAGATTTCGCCGACATTAATGGGCCGGCCCAGCTGTAGGCCCACAAGATTTTGAGGACCCTAGTAGGCCGACCCGTTAACTGGCTGCCATGTTTTGGGCCAAATGTCGGCCCATATTTGATACGGTCTATTAATGGCCTGCCACTCTCCGGGCCTAATAGTGGCCCATATGAGATCCGGCCCGTTAAAAGCCTACCATGTTCTGGGCCAAATTACGGCCCAGATCAGGTCCGGCCCTTTAAGAGGTTTTGGGCCTAATTATGGCCCATATCAGATTCGGCCCGTCAACTGGACACTATGCTTTTGGGCCCACTTGCTAAAGGCCCACTTAGTAATTTGGCCTGATATTAGTTTTGGCCTATTAAGGGCCCGTTTAACATTTCGGCCCTATATTAATTTCAGCCTGTTAAAAGCCCGTCATATAGTTGGGCCTAACTACGACCCGGTTTGCATCCGGCCTGCTCGTAGCCGATATCTGATGGGCCAAACAAGGACCGAGACAATTTTTCGGCCTATTAAAAGCCCGTGATTTGATTCACACAATCATGGGCCAGGGTTCATTTCGGGCTGCTGCCGGCCCATGAGCTGATCGACACGTTTCAGGCCCAACCTACACCATGATTGCATGACGGCCTGATTATGTACCGTAATTTTACGGTTTGGCCGGTTTACTGCGAAGACAGGATATATATACAGTAAAATAACTGCAGCATCGTGAATAAGAAAAAACCTATACTATACAATAAAGAAATTACGGCATTTTACATCCACTGGGCATCAAAGTTCGCCACTATGATAATAAAGCACAAGCATACAACAGATTACATACACTGGGCATCAAAGATCACCACCGGTGCAAATAAACACGCCGAAAAAATAATATACAAAACCGACAGCACTTCAATAGAGTTCAAGAAAGGTTAGCCCTGCTGGGGAGCTGCAGCGCAAGCAGCTGAGCAAGATGATGAGATTGCGCTTGTTCAACACTTATATCTTCCTCACTCTGAAAGATAAACAAGCAGACAGATGACAGGTTTTGCACATAAAAGTATCAGTGCTGACAATTCATCACATTTCTTACTGACGAATAAAGTGACACAGTTTATATTTGCATTAACACAATATGGTATTGTTCAGGTCAAGACATGGCAGGAAATGACATTGTGAAGGAGTTGGCAGCTTCACGACACCACTGGATTACAGATCAAGAACTCATAAGTATCAATGGTTAGTGTGCTGTCAATTTATACCATTTCAGATTGGCAAATAAAGAGACGGTTTAAATAATAGTAGAATGATATGAAATTTTTCATAGTTAAGACATTGCAGAATATGACATTGTGCTGTAGTGGGTAGGTTCACCACACCACTGGATTACAGATGAAGAACAGAAGCATACATGCAGTGCAAAAGAAGATCACTTGCTCTGTATAGTTTAATTTACATGGTATGAAGAAGGAACTTGGTTGTACAACTGAAAACTTAAATTGAGAAAGGACGAACTTTTGTTTATGAACTACATATAATAAACTTTAAACAAGCAATTTGATGCAAACACCAAAAATAAACAGCTGTTGCAGTCATGCCTAACCAAATATATACAACAAAGTTTGAAGGCTTGAGATGGACAAACTTACATTATTGGTGAAGACAGGCTCTATAAAGGCCTTGTCCATGCTGATGGGGGGGCAATTCAAGAAGTTTACCATAGAATCTTCTTCAAAAGCATTGCCTTTATTCTACATTTTGTTAAGAGTAAATATAGATGTGATAATATACGAAAAAATGGAGAAAATTTAAGATAAGATGAAGAGTGATGCTACATAACCAAGTAGCTATAAATGTAAGTGCAGCGATACAGGCAAAAGGTACAGCCAAGTGCAATGCGCAGCTAAACTTCTTCAGTACCAACCTTATGGTAAGAGTAAATATAGATCTGATGTGTAGAAAATGGAGGGCAAAGGAAAATAAGCTGCAGAGTGACATTACATGAAAAACTACTTGTCATTATAAGTACACTGATAAAGGACATCATGTACTTACAAGAACAATGCAGAGCTAAAAAAACATTGGCATTGGATATATTCTACACTAATGTAACCATTCATACAGATCAGATAATTTGGAGCGAACAATTGATAAGAAAGCTATCATGCATACTGCTGTCACATAATGAACCAGGTATGTATGCAAGTACAGTGATACAGGACAACAGGTACTAACAAGAGCAAAGAAGCGGACAGCATATTTGAGATATCATGTCGTTCTTGTCAAACCGGAATTCTTCTTTGAGCAGATTTCCTGCAAAAAAGATCCGTAAGGCACATGCGGAAAAGTAGAAGTTCAAATTGTCATGTGATTTCATAGACAGTACCTCATCCTGGGAACGAGACTAGTGCATAACAAGTTTTTTCCATTCAATGTCTTCTAAATTTAGCATAGGAGACTTCACCAGGAATTCGTTTATAGACTTGCCATCAAAGTGTGATTTCAGTAAATCATTCATGTGTTCAATCAACAGAAAACAGGAAAATAATAACCATGAATAATAGCACTTACACGTAAGTTGGACAGGAAGATGTGAAAATGGTGTTTGTCTTCACAATAATCTTCCCATGATGGGAATATATGCACGTAGTCCCTAACAACATTGAAAGCATTGTCTTTTAAACTGGGAATAAATGGAATGGGGTTCCAATCTGCAGGAATTGGCCGTCTCTGCAGTTGGGATAGGTCTTCGGCCAGTGGACTTGCTGTACTTTTTGCAGGAGTGAGATTTTTCTATGGTACAACTAGTGCTATGGCAAATGAAATCAGTATACCTTTTGCTGGAGTGCAGGTCCTGTATGGTGGGGCTAGTGGTGTGGCCAGTGAAGTATGGGTACAGTCTGCTGGAGTCGGTCGTACGTTTTGTGTCACTGGTTGTACAGCCAATATAAGTGGGGTGCTGTCTGATTTCTCCGGCACCACCACGTTTTTCAAGGACTTTGCTGGTGCTCCTTCAGGTTCGGCAATCACGCTCTTCCTTTTTGATGTCTGATGCACACGAACAGCATTTGAGTGGAAAAACATGGTATGATGACAGATGGAATATGTATTGATAATGGATGGGCATGGCATCACGACATATATGATGAGTAAACTAAGCAGATGGCGGTGCAACAAAGTAGAAGAAATGCAAGACAACATATGCAAGATACCCGCAATCAATAAAACATTGCCAAATTAGAACAGGCACCTTGATGGGTGAACATGACAGGCCATCTGCCTTTGACTCCTCGAGGTTAGAATAGTCATTAGGATGATATTCTGAACAAGAATCAACAGGTGGGGAGCGTATGAGTTTCATTGCATCCAGAATGGCACTCAATGCCTTGGTGCAATTTTGTAAGTCATTGCAGTGTTTAGCTTCAAGAGTGGACTACTACTAGTGCGACACAAAGCAGCTACACAGATCATAGTGTAGATATAACGGGAAAACCTTAAACATCAGAGTAAAATCAGCAAAGTGGAACTTGCTGGAATATATGTGCTAGTATTGCCGGTACGGCTAGAAAGGCTTCGGATACCGGCTCTCTTCAAGTGAAGGTGCGGTATTGTTAATATCAATGTAACTCTCAAAGGCGACACAGCTCCCCGCATTTCCTTGCTATTCTTATAGGATTCAAGTGGGCAGGCCACTACAAATCCTATTCCTATGTTTACAAGATCCTACGAATCAAAGAGGCTCAAAGTGTCCATCACAACCGACCGTATAGATCTCTACACTGCAAATGTCTCTGCTCATCTTCAGTACAAGGAACATACTGTACTACTATCATACTCCCTCCGTTCTAAAATATAAGTCTTGGTAGAGATTTCCACTATGGATCACATACAGATGTATCTAGGTACATTTTAGAGTGTAGATTCACTCATTTTGCTCCATATGTAGTCCATGGTGGAATCTATAAAAAGACTTGTATTTAGGAACGGAGAGAGTACATATTAAAGAAGAACGGAAGAGGAACATGGTAAAGAAGAGCAAGCCGATTTTGGACAATAAAATGTTGGTTGCGCAGTGCCCACACATGATGAACCAGAGCGCATTAATAATGCAACTCCTAGCTGTCTCTCGACCATTTCAGGCGGTTGGATGAAGATCCTACGTCTCCTAACCCTTCTTCTTCCTCGTCTCTTATTCTTCCCATACAGAACACCGCACGGACCGCTGGCCGGACCACCGGCCCCCACCGCATGTGTTCCTCCGCCACCCCCACCCCAACCCCCACCCGCGCTGAGTTTTCTTTGTTCGGCGAGACCCCACAACCACCCGAGCCCCTTAGATCGCACTGGCGAACTCCGGCGAGCTCTGAAAAATCGACTGACCCAATTTTGAAAGTTAGTCTACTGTATTTAACTAGTGTGGAATATAAAAGGGGAACACCATAAGCATTGCGAGTATGGTGTTGAGCGTGCCATGGCGGATCTGAAGGTGCAAACCGGACAAAGGCAACTTCGCAACCAAGACAAGAAATCAGAGTAAAGCAGTGGCGATCTATTTTCTTGCTGCGATAAATAAGTTGAGCAGATACGAAAGAGTACCGCCTCTGGTGCGGCGCCGTGTAGGCATCTGCTGAGAATTTGACGGTGCTGCGGTAGCGATGGCTGTCGGCGGCGTGGAAGCAGATCTAGGAGGGTAGACGGTGGCGGCGGGGCGCGGTGGACGAGACGGTCGTAGGAGCGGCGCCGGCAAGGTGGACGACGGCGGGGATGAAGCGAGAGGACGGGATGCAAGGATCCGGTCCGAAGCTGTGGATGAGAGAGGTCGATCTCTTGTAGTGGACGGCGGCGTCGGGGTATCAGCTCCGGCATGGTGGAGGAGGACGGTGGTGGATGGGGTGGCGGACAGCGGCGGACGGAAGAGGGTGGGTTGGAGATGGTGTTTTGGCGCCCACGGAGTTTGAATGGGGAAAAGGGAGGTAGAGAGGAAGGGGGGAACCATGTATTCAGGGCGCGCTTGTCTCAAATGCGAGGAAATTTACAAACTTAGCCCCCGTTTCAAATTTCTACTACATCACAACAACACTAGTCGGTCGGGGATAGGATGGTAATCTCGCATACACCGGATATTTGCCGACGAGAGTTTGTTTTTGGCGCCCATCGTGTATGAATATGAATCGGGGAGGGAGTCGATTTCGGCCGAGGGCACACTGTGTTTTGGCGCCCACCGTGTATGAATCCGGGTGAGAGGCGGTTACGTCATGTTTGGGTGAAAATACAAACCTACCCCTATCGAAACCTATAGAAATCCAGCATATAGGCTTTGCGTGGCAGGGATAGGCAGCAGTGATTTCCATCTCGCAGATTTTGGTTCCGGGCAGTTACTGCGACTTTCCCCGCTTCGTTCAAATTTTGCAGAGTGCATGTTTACCGTGCCAACTCAATTCGAATCCCGTTTGTATTCTATTTTTTTGGGCGGGATCCATTTTCAATTGGAATTACATTCTATATACATCATTTTTATATATACTTTCAAAAGCACAACACAATTTATACATAAATATGGTTTACAAATGGCATGATCTCAGATTCATAAGGTTGTATCCATCAATTTGGATTTTCAAATATTTGAAACCACTTTATGTTGAAATCCAATGTATGCATTCCTCGCTAATTGTCTCCAATTAATGTGTGTTTCATGCGGGTTTTTTTTACTTCTCAAACATCTATAATGTGTTTCACACACACAACATATAGTGTAATCCCATTTAGACATTAATTGCATATAAACCATGCATTGTTTGTAATTGAAGAATCTATGGATCACCAATATTGATAAACCATGCGTTATGAAATTATCGATGTCGTGATCTCTAGTTTAAATATTTGAATCCCCTTTAATCCGGATATTCGTCTCATATAGCTATCACTCATGCTTATATAGGACTATCTCTCTGGACCTATACGCGTTCATCGTCTCTCAGGTATCTCTCGTGCTACCTGTATGTCGGCAATGATCTTTTATCTTCGTAACACACTGACGGTACTCTCTCCCTCGACCGTCATCACTCTATCTCTCTCTAAGTATATCTCGCTCCCTTCTATGTGTCTCTAACTATGATTCTCCATGTGGAATCTCTTTCTCTCACACAAACACAAAACTTTGTCTCCCGGGGTCTCATTTCTCTCTACTTTTCCCATGTGTGCCACTCGCACACCCCTCATACAGAGATTTCTTTCGCTCCTTAGATATTAGAACCTACGACTCTTCCTCATCAATATCTCTTTCTCACACACAAACACAAACTCTGTCTCCTAGCGTCTCATATTTCTCCATTGTTCTCTTGTATGTCGCTCACACACACACCCTCTCTCCCTAGAGATATCTTGCGTTCCCTCATATGTCTCTCTAGCTATCACTCTCGTTGTGAAATATCTTTCTCTCTCGCAGACACAAAACTCCGTCTCTCTAGATCTCATTTCTCTCTGATATCTGTTTGTATGTGACTCACACGCACCCTCTCTCTATCTCTCTCACACCCACACACATAACCCAGCCTTCTGATCCACTCGACTCCTATCTCTAACGCACACTAGCTAGCATCTTTATCTTTCTATTTATCTGTTTCTCTATCAACCTTCTTTCTCGCCCTCACTCTTGATTCCTATCACACACACTACATATGTTTCTCTCTACATGCAGTCAAGTGCCCTCTCTCACACACACATATAACTTCACCCTTTGAACCACCCGACGGTCATCTCCAACACCCAAACTAGCGGATGTCCCTCTAGCTAGCATCTCCATCTCTGTATCTATCTGTAGTTTCTCCGTCAACATTTCTTTCTCGCACGGAGTCTTGCTTCCTATCGCCCACACTATATATGTCTCTCCATACATATGCATTTATAGGTTGGTCTCTTTTGCACAATCGTTGCGCCTCACTCCCTCTGCTCGCCATAGATGCATGCTCCAGCCCAC